>NW_027257702.1:0-62477 GCF_043159975.1 Macaca nemestrina | reverse complement strand
GATGGGCAGAGGCTGGTAATGTGCACAAACACACAGCCTAATGGGAACACGAGACCTACTATTGATAAATCAGCAGGGGGATGGCAGTGGGTCATCTACTGTGTATTTCAAAACAGCTAGGAGAGAATAACTTAACATAACCAGCACAAGGAAAAGAAACTATTTAAAGTGAAAGACATCCCAAGTACACAGATTTCGTCAATATAGGGGTGAATCAAGGTATCACATGCACTCTGAAAATATGTACGTATATTATGTATCAACAGAAACAAAAACCAATGACAGAACCATTTGCGAAGCACGTGCAGGAGAAGAATGGGAAGCCTGACATGGTGTGGCTGTGTGTCCCCACCCAAATCTCATGCTGAACTCTAACCCTATGTTGGAGGTGAGCCCTGGTGGGAGGTGATTGACTCATGGGGGTGGTTTCTAATGGTTTAGCACAATCCCCCAAGTGCTGTCCTCATGATCGTTCTCCTGAGATCTGGTTGTTTGGAGGTGCATGGCACCTTCCCCTTCACTCTCTCTCCCCTTCCAGCCATGTGAAGACATGCCGGCCTCCCCTTCACCTTCCACTCTGACTGTAAGTTTCCCCAGATGTAGAAGCCTGTACAACCCACAGAACTGTATGCCGATTAAACATTTTTTTCCTTATTACCCAGCCTCAGATAGTTCTTTATAGCAGTGGAACAACAGTACAGCCCTCAGGACCAGCAATGTTTTCCTTCTACCCAGCGGCCAACAAGGTCCTACACCGTAGCTGGTTTTCCAAAGCTTTGCCAGAATGCTGAAGCTGTTTTGGGGATACTAACTTTCCCCATCTCTGGCAAACCAGATGGGGCATCCTATTTGGCTCTTACCACCTTTCTCAGAGAAACCCCACCTCTGAAACAGCCTCCACCAGGGGCCTCCTTCAGCAGCAACAAAGCTGAGTGTTCCTTGCACTTCCCTTCTTCTGAACAAGTAAACATCTTAAGCTTGTTTTTCCATCTTCCCAGCTCATTGAAAAAAAATCTTATGCTTTCTATTTTCCTGACACACACACATGGAAGAGAAGTGCCGTGAGGGCAGGGGCTCTTGTTTTCCCGGATCTGAGCCTGGCCCTCAAACACTAGCCGAATACTAACACGATATCCAGAGGCAGAAATGCAAATATCCATATGACTTCAAATACCCTAAGGACCTAACAGGCCGAGTGGCCCATGTAACTATGGTGTGCTGGGCCATTCAACCGGTGTCCAAATCCCTGTCCAATTGAGCTCTTTAATTTCGAGACTTTTCAGACAGCTGTTTTGTTGTTGTTGTTGTTCTGTTTTGTTTTTATTAAAGGGATATGTTACAATTATAATCAAGAATATCCCAGGCCGAGTGTGGTGGCTCTTGCCTGTAATCCCAGCACTTTGGGAGGCCAAGGTGAGCGAATCACCTGAGGTCAGGAGTTCAAGACCAGCCTGGCCAACATGTTGAAACCCCGTCTCTACTAATACAAAAATGAACCAGCCATGGTGGCAGGCACTTATAATCCCAGCTACTCAGGAGGCTGAGGCAGGAGAATGGCGTGAACCAAGAGGTGAGGCTGCAGTGAGCCAAGATCGTGCCACTGCATTCCAGCCTGGGCAACGCAGCAAGACTGTCTCAAAAAAATAAAAATAAACCAATACTCCCAGTTAGTTCTTCACCAATGTCAGATACCTCAGTTTAAAGAAAAATATGAAAGCATGTTTTTATATTTCAGTGTTGAATTTAACCATATCTTTTAACCATACCTTTTAAGAAGATATGAAGATAGAACTTCCTCAAGGATTGGGGGAGAGAAAAGCAGTTAAGAAAATCTTAAAACCTCAGGAGAAAAACAAGTATGGGTTAAGACCTCAAGGCAAAACTTTTTCTTTGCACTTTGATTTCAAAAGAACAGAGATGCCCAAATTATGAACTCTCCCATCTGCATTTTATATTCGTCTGTGTCCTTTGAAAGGCTGGAGATGGGATCCCAGGTTCCAAAGTGCCTGGCCGTGGCTCACATCAGGCGGCATCTTTCACAGCCGTTTACTCCCCTGACTCTGCCTAGAGAGCTCTGTGGCCCAATTTACAAAAAAAGGTCCTAATTTACTCACGTTCATCACTTTGAGCAGAGTCTCAAGAAATGAGACAAATATTGACACTCCACAGAAGCAAGTACTCTCTTCCTAAAAGTCAAGTGTCAGGTTCCCATGAGCCAGGCAGCTTGCGTACAGAAAGCACTGGCTGACTTGCTGGTTTAATGTTAAATGCATTTAAAATGTTAAGTGATCAAACCCCCCTCCCAGTGGGTGTGCGCGTTGAGCTGGCTGCAGTAGTGATGCAGACCACGTTCTTTCCTTTGGTTTTGCTTCAAGCAGAGCACCCCACACCCAGGAAGAGGCCGAAGGATGGCATCGAGGTCTAGGACAGATTTAAGGAGAGCTGCAGGCTGACTGCCTCATCTGCAAATAGTCTCTCATTTCAGAGAAAATCACTGAACAGAGTTCATAACACGTGAATTTTTAAAATTCATATTTCTAATTTCATCCCATTAGAACTTTTGAACCTCCACCTCCCACCTAGAGAACGTCAGCTCAAGCCGATCACAGCGCAGTGCGATTTTCTATAAATAATGTGCACGCCTGCATCTGAGCTGAGATGTGAATGTCTGGAATGTGCCTGCCAGGCCCAGGAGGAACTGCAGCAAGTGTGGGGACACAAGCCGCTAAGGAATCTGATTTGGAGGGAACTGGAGGCAACTAAAACTAGGTCCACTGGTTTTTCTTGGTAAGGTTTGACCAGGCAAACTGTTATCACTGTTGCTAATTTACGGTAATTGGCATGGGGACTTAACAGTAAGTAATTAGAGCAATTACAGAATTTGCTACTCAATTACAATGGCACAGATTCCTGAGAATGGAAGATCTGTTGCCCAGGAATAGAGTTCAAGAGGTCCTCCCCATGCTCCGAGGAACATGGCATTTCCACGCACCCCTGCTTTGGTCCCTGGCCACCACCATCCTGATCTCGGCCATCTGATGGCATCAGTCCCCAAAGCTGGAAACACCTGACACCTCTTGTCACCCTCCCATCTGCCCTGCCTTCCTCCAGTCCGGGATATTCAGGGATGCCCACATACAGGACCAGGAAACCAGGGTTATCCCAAACCAGTGCCTGCATTCAAAGTCCTCCACGGCAGCACAATCACCAATGGCCAATACTCCCAGAACCTTCCACCTCAAAACGGGAGCACATCTGGATTCAAGCTGACAATGCTGCATTCTCTTTGCCATGTACACATGGAGGCATGTCAGGTTCCACCTAAAGGTATCAGGTTCCACGCTGCTCAGGAGCCCAAACCTAGTCACTCTGCATGATCTCAATTCACCATCCACAGAGAAGCCTGCAGTTTTCCTCTGGTGCACGGTGTGGATGGTGGATGGTGGATGCATTTCCCCTGAAGACTCGGAAACAGAAGCCTGGCCAAGGAGGCCAGTCACCCCAGCCCCTGCAAGGCCCGGACGTGACCCTCTGCTGTCTGCACACAGTACCCAAGTCTAGCAGTGCTGGCTCTGTGGTGGGATCCATCTGGGCCTGCAGAGGACCCGGGGCACAGGAACCGTGCAGCCTGGCTGCAGCCGGAGGCCTAAGGGATCCCCACGAGGCTCTCCAGCCTAGGTGCCCTCACCACAGGCAGAGCCATGCAAGAGAGTTGCCTGCTGAACTGGAAACGCCCCAATCTGCTCAGCCAACACAGAAAGACAACAGCCACCTACAGCTGCTGAGCCCCGAAACGTGGCCACTGGGCCTGAAGGGTTGAATCTGGAATTTCATCTGTGAAGTTCTTTTCAAATGTGTTTAGCTATGTAATCAAATCTTTATTCTAATTCAATTTAAAGGAGCCTCTGGCTATGGGCTCCCTTCTCGGGCTTCACAGCTCCAGGGAGTAAGAATGGGAGAGAGAGAGGCCCAGAGCCTCTCTGCATTCTCCACGTTAATTCAACAAGTCATCATAAGGAAAGGCACTCCAGCAGGAGAGGTGTACACGGGAAGAACTGGGTTGGCCCTGACAAGCATGACCCCCATGGCATCACAGCTGCCTCAGGCAACAGGCAAAAGACAATGATGCCCACCTGGACAGGCCACCGGATGTGATGATGCACCCCCAAGCCCTAGTCCCACAGCAGCCAGAGACCACCCGCTGCTCATCCCGGGTGAAACAGGCAGAGCTACCCGAGCTATCAAAAGCAGGAAGAATTAAGGAAGCGATTCCCACGACACACGTGACACTCCTTGGAGACAGACACAGGCTTCGCTGTGAAAGTGCAGAGGACGGTGGAGTCCCTAGGCAGGCTGCTTCTTCCAACGATCAGGAAGAAACCAGATCCATTTCCTTGTAGGAGAATCATTTGTACCGTGATTAGACAGAAGACAGAAGGTGGCTGATGTTATCAAATCATCAAGCACCTCACGGCTGCTTCTCCAAGGAAGGCCTGGAAACTTGCAGCCACCCGCGTAGGGGCCGCAGTGTTTACAATGGAGATACGGGTGACCGAGGTCTGGCTTCCTCAGGGAAGCTACATTTGAACTTTCACCACTGAGGAATCGGTCATTTACAGTCACTCACCCTCAATGCAGAAGAGGGCTCAAGACACTGCACCAGACTTCAACACTCAGGGTTGGGGTTAGGGTCAGGGTCAAATTCACAAGTTTTACAAGATGTATTTCCTTGGGATGCCAGAAGAGATGCAGCTTCACACCCCCGACCTCCATGGTTTGCTTAGCCCCTTCACCAGTGGATCTCACCAACAGATGACACATCCACGCCTCATCCATGGCAGCACAGAAAACCACTTGGAAGACAGCCACTCCCACCAAGCTTCCTGACTTTGGTGTTTAAAATCTGCATCTCATACGTGAGATTACACTCCTCCGAACAACGACATTGCCACTGTCATTTCACCCAAAAGGGCTTTAGGAAGTGACACGCGGTCCAGACGCCAGAGGTCGCCGGCCGCCTTACTCTAGCCTAATTCCTTTGTGCCTGTATGGAGGCTTCACAGATACAGACCATTAATGACTGTCTGAGAAGCTCAGGGCATAGACGAACTCAGTGCTGAATTTTTTCCATTTATCACCCTTTGTTTTGTCCAGAAGACAGCTGAGAAAGGCGGGGGCAGATCATCTCCTCGAGTGTAATGACTCTAGCCACTTCTCTTCACCCCAGGTCACCACTCAGTCAACACCCTTTTGAGAAACCAAAGCAATTCTGTTCCCTTCACTCTGGGTTCCAAGCACTAAATTCCTCCGTTTTATCAATTAGATTATCAAGCAGCCGTTTGTAATCTGGACTGCAATCTGATACGAAATTTAAAGCTAATTTAAGTTGCGGTAATAGCTCCTATTCACATTATAGATAAGGCATGAATGAAAACTTTAATCTGTTCATAGGACCAACTTTGTAAACAAACCAATTATTCAAGCAATGATTGTCTTCAGTTAGATGCAAATTACTTTGCTCATAAAAGATTTTCCAGTAGGAATTTTTAAATCCATGGTCTGTCTTTTCTGAGCCTGTCTCTGCACCTTCCCCTGAGTGCACAGCAGGACTTCTCAGGGCATCCCATCAGCAGACCCACTGAAGAGAATAAGCCCGCAGCCCGCAGCCCCCAGCCCAGGAATCAAGTCCGAGCCCCAGCAGCCCCTCGTCCAGCCGGGGCTTCCTCACCAGCACAGCACCCAGAGGTCTTCCAGGTTTAATGCCACGTGTGCGTGGAAAGTAGAGTGCTGGAAGGAACACAATAGACATTCAACAATGCAAATTCCCCCCTGGAACAGCCCAGCAATCCTCTACCTTCCCCAAAGTACCCATGCTAGGCAGGCGTAGAGTCCAATGGGGGTGCCTAGGAATCGGCATTTAACACTATTCTGATGAATAAAAGTTTGAGAGGTCGGTCAGCGAGAGGCTGTCGTGGCCTCCACTCATTTGCAGGCTCTGAAGAGACACAGATTCAGGTAACAGGCCAGACAGGACAGGACAAGGATGAGGAGGTGGAGGGCAAATTCCATGGACCACCATCCGCCCCGCCATCCCCACTGAGACTCCGTGATTTAAAGAGAGGCAAAGCCAGGGAGAAAAGATGCCCGCACCACACGAGCGACTGAGATTTCACCTAAAGCACGCAGCATGTGGCTGAGGGCCAAGGTTGGGCAAGCCAGGAGCACAGAACGGGGTTCACTGGCCCAGAGGTGTCTCCCACACCCACACCCCGTGCAGACCTCCCAAGCACTGCCTGTGTCTCCTGCCTGGTTTAGTTCCTCCCCGCCTTCTACTGTGTTGGTTTCTCAGCCGCCACCCACCACCACACAACCCTCTCTACAAGCTTGGTGGACTGAAAAGAGCGGGGGCGGGTAAGATCTGGGCTCTGGGGCCAACGTCCTGCCGGAGACATTAGTTCCAACCCACCTAGCTGTGATGTGAGCCCCCGAGATTTCTCAAATGTGAGATGGGAAGGTAACTGAACCCACTCACCAGGACGGCTGTGCAGACTGAGATTACATATAGCCACACCTCGGCATCCACCACACGTGGGACCCCAGTCGTGTTGCCCCGATGGGAATCCCTCTATCTATGCCCCTTCTGCTACCAGAGCCAACTCCCAGCAGTAGCTGTGGAGGGTGCATCCTCTATTCCCACTCCACTCCCCTCCCATCGCTCCACGCCGTGACCTGCCACGCAGCGGCCACCAGCAAATCCGGCCCCACTGGATAACCGACCACCAGCCCCCCCCTCACTTTGGGGCGTCTTCCACTTGCAGTTCTGAAGCAGGCCGAGAAACCGCCCTCAAGGGCAGTCACCTGTTCCTTATTGCATGTAATGACCTGCCACGCAGGACCACCAGCAAACCCAGCTCCACCATCCAGGCTCCTGTGGATTAACCGAACCCCCACCCCCCACCTTGGAGCGTCTTCCACTTGTGGTTCTGAAGGGGGCCGAGAAACCGCTCTCAAGGGCACTCACCTGTTTCTTATTGCATGTAATGACCTGCCAAGCAGGGCCACCGGCAAACCCAGCTTCACCGTCCAGGTTCTGGTGGGTAACTGCCCCCGTCCCCCGCTTCCTCCTGGGGTGTCTGGGAGGCTCAGAAACTGCCCTCCACGGGCACTCACCTGTTCCTTATTGCACTAATACCTCATTTACAGAAATCCACTTTGACTTTCCAGCACTGCAGTTGTGACAATTTAGCAATCCTGCTTGCAAGCTACAAGAGCTTGAGGTCACGTCCACCTCACCAGTATCCCAGAGACCCAGCACTATCCCACTGTGTTTAAAATTCCAAAATACTCCTGCAAAATGCTACTGGCATTTGCTTTGCACATAAAATGCTAACAACCTTCAAGTGAAACAAATATCTTCAACAGTTTGGTACAATGACATGTGAGTTACACATCTGCCAAGTTGTAAAGCCTCATGCATTTATAACATTTTATGTACGGTCAAATGGTTCATTAATATAAATTATGAAAATCTCTAAGAAACAGGTTTCTTCTGGCATTAGATGACCAAAGGAAAACTGGGTTCTGGCTGGCTTGCGGGCCTGTAGAGGCAGACATATCTGCTGACACAACCAAGCTCCTTCCCACTGATGTGGCCTCATCCCAGGCCCCTCACCCGGATGCCTGCAGGCCCCTGGAGGAGCAAGCCTGACCTGTCCACATTTCTCAAATGCACAGCTGTTGCTCACACTGCAGATAGAGTTCAAGGCAAGAGCAGGCCACCATGCTAAAAATACCACGCAGCGTCCACGCCAGGTGACGGTGGTTTTCACTCCATCCCAAAGCCCCATGTATGAGTTTACAGCCATGATTACCACATGGATTTTTAGACCCTCAAGACATACTTTGTTTCCTTTTATGCAACAAAGTTAAAAGACTATCACTCAGATATAGGCTCTGAAACTGTGGAATAATTATTTGGGAACAGAGCCTCTGCCAGGTCAGGATTAGCACTTGGGACAACACCCCGTGACCTCGGTCCACACAAACCCATCCAGACCAGAAGCCTCCCGCACTGTCATTTCTGTGGATTTCTGTAAACGAGGTATTACTGCAATAAGGAATAGATGAGTGCCCTTGGAGGGCAGTTTCTGAGCCTCCCAACCACACGGCCATTTTCAGGCTGAAGCCGCACCACCTCCAGAAACACTGTCCCTCGCCGAGGTGTGCCTGGCTTCTCCCTTTTTCCAAAACTTAACAAAACCTGAAAAGGACAGGTCTGTGTAGAAAAACACAAACTACTTGCGATTCCTCTTCCCAGTTCACGCTGTAGGAAGCTCGTCTCGGCCCTCACCGTGTTCTGACTGTGGCTTGGTTCCCATAAGAAATAAAGTCAGAATTCTAGTCCCTGTCTCCTGGGCAGTGTGGCAGGCATACATACCTTCAGTTATATGAGGAAAGGCGTGGCGAGCCCCCTTCCTTCAGTAAAACTGCACAGTTCCCAGAACCCTGATGCCATCTCCCTCACACCACTGTGAACACCTGGACAGAGCACATTTCAATGCGTGCACATTTGTGGGCTAGTTTTCTATTTCTCCACTAAATCACCCCAAATTTAGCGCCCTAAACTCTGACTTATTTTCTCACATTTCTGGAAGCTGGAGTTCAAAACAGGTCCCACCATCTAACGTCGAAGTGGCAGCAGGGCTGGCTCTGGGGAAGCGACCGTCTCCTTGCCTCCCGCAGCCTCTAGAGGCTTCTGCATCCCCTGGTCCATATGGCACCCACTATCTTCAGGACCCACAGCGGCTCTGACGGCCCCTCAACTGGAAGACGCAGAAACGTCAGGAGCCCGGGAACCTAGTGCTAAGGCCAAGCCTCCCCACCCTCCCAGCTCCTCACACACTCCCGTGTGAGCTAATATAGATTCCACTTTAACTAGTGTCACCTGTGTAAGGGGTAAGTGCCCAGCTGTGAACTGGTTAACCTCGCCCACACAAACCCCGAGAATAAACTCACAGGCCATGGACCACTCCACAAGCAATAAGCGACCACCTGCTCAGGGACCTCCATGCCCCAGCAGAGCCCTCCGGTACCTCCTTGTGAGCTCAGACTGGCAGCAGGGTTCTGCAGCGCCAGAGGGCCCTGGATAAAAAAGACAGCTCCCATATCGGGAGGCACCGCCCGCGGTTGGGTTCCCAGTACTTTAATAGCCCAGGTGGACAAGCCGGGGCGCATGCAACCCCATCACCAGAATAACGGCTGCACGTGGCGAGTGCACGGGTGGCCACCACTCAGCCCAGCTGGCCGCGCTAAGCACATCACCACCGTGACGCCCAATCAGATTGAACTGCTGGAACAGTCCCAGCATCGGCCCCCAACAACATTCTGGATCACAATTCAGAGTAGTGATTGCGATCAGGGCCACATGTGGCTGAATGTTTTTACAGGAGGACACCACAGCTGGACTGACGCCACAGCTGGATCTGGCTGGACTGAGAGCATTTCCCACTGGACATTCTTACAACACCATTTTATTTGCGCTTTATTAAACTTCTATGGCTTTTTTCTGCTTATCTACTTTATGGGAGTGTTTCTTGTTCTTATGACTGCGGTGATACTTCAAGCTACAACTATCAATGTGTAAATTAGTTTGGAAGTCGCCTTATCATTAAACATTTCACAAGCAAGCAGTCAGAGGCACCTAACCCGGAGGCCTCTTTTCTTCTCTGAGCCAAAGCTACCTTGGACTCAAAGAAAATGGCACATGGAGGGGGGCTGGATCTCCAGCGCCCATTCCTAGGGAGCCTCCTGGGGAGCAGATATGGAGGGAGAAGCCCTGGGTTATGGCACTGTCGTACTAAAGAAAAGTCTATTTGGGTAATGTAAGCACCAGACTTAAGAGATTAAGCAAACCATGAAAAGAAACTACTAACCACAGCTTCTCCAAAACAGAGCTAAACTCCCTTTAGTTTGAATTGGAAAAGCAGAAGTGATGATCAGGATACAAAAAAAAAAAAAAAAAAAAGAAAGAAAAAAACAAAAAGAAATGACACAGTATCTGAACACAGGAGAATAATCAAGGGCCACTGTCTCTTCCTGTGTCAGTGGGAGCCTCGCATCTAAGCTGGATTTAGAAGGTTGCTACTTTGGACTGAAAGGTATCCCCAACTCTAGTTTGTAAGCAAGTGGAGCAGAATGCTTCAATTATTTCAAGGTTTAGCGGTAAAGCTCTGCAACTCTTACAACCATTTTAATTGGTGTGAATTTTAAAGTGACTCAATCTGTTGGCTGGAGTATCTAACGGCTTAACCACGGGGTCACGTTGGAAAATTTTTCCAATTGCTTTTGTTTTTCCTACTGAAGATGCATTTGAACGTTCTTGTAGTTTGCAGTTGGCTGGTTCTGATGTTTGGTCCTGAGGAAGCCCAAGTATCCGTAGAGGAAGAATCTGAAACCTCAAGCCACTCGAGTGCTGTCTGGGCAGATGGAGACCCCAACCCGAGGGCCACTGACGGGCTCAGCATGGGCGCAGGGCCGCCCGATGCAACAGGCCACGTATTTGCCGGTTACAAAACATCATAAGCACACACCCCCAGGTGTGCACACACGCTCTGTACACATCTGTCCCTATCAACACCAGCACACACCCCCAGGTGTGCACACACGCTCTGTACACGCTCACGTCTGTCCATGCCAACGACAGCATACACCCCGAGGTGTGCACACACGCTCTGTACACATCTGTCCCTGCCAATGCCAGCACACATCCCCAAGGTGTGCACACACATTCCATACGCGCTCACATCTGTCCCTGCCAACGCCGGCATACACCGCCAAGGTGTGCACACACGCTCTGTACACACTCACATCCCTCCCTGCCAATATGAGGACACATTCCCAGGGGTGCACACAGGCTCTGCACATACTCATGTCTGTCCCTGCAGCCTGAGTCAAACAGTCACAGAGAGGCAGAGGAGGAGGAAGAAGGATGCGATGGGCACTAAGGTCCTGGGCCAGTTCCCCTCCCTACCTCGGGAGAGACCCCTCATGTGATCCTGCCATCACTCACCCTTCCGCCTCCATCCTCCATCCTCCCACAGGGATCAGGAGGATGCCCACTGCACAGAGCTGTGATGAGCATGAACAGAAGATGGCAGGAGCTCACGCCAAGGTGCTGAGCACGGGGCCTACGGAGTGCTTCTTTCTGCTGTGGCTGACATCATCAAACAGAGACTGACACAGCTTCTGCAGAGAATGCCACTTGCTAAGAAACTGAAACGTGTGACCTAGGAGCCTGTGAAGGTCTAAGAACAAACCAACAAACCAAACGGTTTTGTTTGTTTTTCAAACACCATAGCCTGTTTTTTCTTTTTTTTCATGCTCTACCTTGGGTATCATTTAGTTAAATTTCAAAGTAAGTCCAATAATTACACAAAATCACAGGACTGAGCATGGAGCATTGTTTCACTTCATGTCCTCCAGCCTTTAGGACACATTAAGGAAAGACATGATTCCAGGATTCCCATTAGAAAGGCTGCCCTGAGGCACCTGCTGGGGCAGCCAAATTGCAGCTGTTGATGCTGCCCCCAAGCTGCTTGGATGAAGCAGAAGATTCCGGAGATCTCCTCTCTTCTGCCCCTTGTCCAGGAGAGAAGGTGGGGGGAGAAAGGTGAGAGAAGATAGGAAGAAGGAGAGGGGAAGGAGGGAGAGAGGAGGGGAGAGGGAGGGAGAGAGGAGGGGGGAGGGAGGGATAGGGAGAGGGAGGGAGGAGGGGCATGTTCCATCCACCAAGGCAGCTACACTGCAGAGAGAATGGAGGGTGTGTTGCCTCTCAGGACAGCAAGTTCAAGCTGTTTATAATTGTTAGCATAAACAGTGACCAGCTGAGGACAGGGCTGTCATTGGAGTTGACGTTTTATTTTCATAGTTGATATTGGGGACCTGGACCTAAAGCAGCGTGCCTTGCCCTTTTGCCAGATGGGCCTATGCTTCTCTATACTTGAGTCTATTTGACTAAATACCCGATATTGACTAGGAATTATGACGTGTAGGATACCCCTTACCACAGTAACATCAAACTCATATTCTAAATGCAATTTATTCAGGGACTGGCTTCTAACTCTGGGTGGGAATGTTAAGCTCAGTCCAGTTCAATTCAGTAAGCATTTATCAAGAAACTCCTAGACCAAGAGCTCTGTTAGACACTGGGTATGGGGGGTGATGGGGATACGAAGATGTGGAATTAGAACTCGAGAAGCTCAAATGCTTCCATTTAATTCCCTAATGCAATTACTAAGCTTCAACCTGATGGCTGTAATGTCTAAATTCACTTTTTCTTTATTCCAGTTCTACATAACAAAGCATAAATAATCACAGAGGAATGATTCTGTGTTGGACTATTCAGTGGACAGAGAAGAGCATTCTGACCAGTGTGAGACACTGTCTTCCTTCTCAGGGAGCCCGTGAGGTGGCTGCACAGAGCACACGCGTGAAGATTCAGGAACACGAGCATCAGGTGATGGGAGGGGCACGGAGGCAGCACCAGAAAGATGCCTGCCGAGAGGCCGCTGCAGCCAGGCCGGCCGGGAAGGTCACGGGAGTGGGCGCAGGCATCTCCCTCCAGCCGCACTTGGTTTTCATGAGGACGCGTGCACGGAAGGGGATGACACCGAAATGCTGTGGCGCTGAGGGGAGGAAGGGAGGGACACAGGGCCGACGGCTGGCCCCCACCCCTTCCGTCCCTGCCCCTATGAACGCTGCCAAAATCAGCCCCAACGGGGAGAAATGAGGTGGGTGAAAGACGTGGACAGACTTGGCTTCCATGGAATTCACAGATTCCAGTCATTAAAAATCCCTTCTGAGTTTTCACCTGGAAAACTTTGCCAATGTACTTAGGGACAAGAGGCGGAAGATGAAGCCAACACAATTGGGCTCAAACTGCCACCCTTCTCCTTCTCTCTTCATCCACCACCCTCCCTGGGCCCCTGAGTGTGAGAACCAGGAGCTGCACAGCCCAAGGGTGCAGCCCCTGACCAGAGGAGGGAGCCGCACGGCGGGGCCCCCAGCACGTGGATGGCAGGATCTGTGCTATGTCAGTCCCAGGGCCCCAAGCAGAGAAGGCCTGGGGCTCCCAGCTGAAGTTTTGCTGTCTACTCTCTCACCAAAGTCGAGAAGGACTGAGTGGGACCAACGCTGCACCTGGCGGCTCCTCAGTGGCTGCCGATGTGGTCCTCACGCTGCAGGTGAGACCCTCTAGGGAAGCCCAGACAGTGGCGAGAATCACAGCCAGGAGTGCTCCAGTTGCCCCAAAACTCCAGCATAGCCTGAGGAAGGCAGCGCCCGCTCAGATCCCCGTGCAGGCTTGTATGGCACACTGGTGAGGCACACAGCACCAGAACATGGCACTTTAAGTGGCTTTGTGGGGTGTAGGAACACAAAGTGTGGTCTGGAGTGGCTCAGAAGTCACTCCCACCAGCCTGTGGGACCCGGACGGCCCCTTTGGACGTGGCTGGAGTCTCTCCAGGGCGGGCTCCAAAGTCCCAAGGATGAGGTGAGCGTCGGTCTTGCTCTGAGGAAGGCCCCTGACAAGTATCCTGAACATGCAGGTACACAGCTGGCTGACTCATCTGAAGGGACCTGCTGAGCTACGAGCTAGGGACAGCTAGAGAAAACTGCGTGAACCTTTGTGACTACTCACAGGTAGGTAGCTACTGCCTGAGACACAAAGGTAAAGAATTAACCTGAAACTGCATATTATAAAACTTATTTTTAAATGATGGCGCTTAATTGAAAAGACTCCCAAAGAATACTGCATTAGAAAGTGACAGAGTGAAACCGTGAGGCTGACCACAGGAGTCCCTGGAAATTTCACCAAATGTTGTGTCAAAACTGCACCTGATGAAACATTCCATTAATCACTCGAGTCCTCCCCACATACGAAGCTATGTAAAAAGTGTTCCCAGAAGCTAAAGTGAGCAGGAGGGCTGTGAACACACAAAGAGAGAGCCACTTCGTCCACGGACCACAACAAAAGAAACGCTAATGAGTGCCGACGACACGCTGGAGTCCAGGGCTCTGGGCGCAGCTGGGACGGGGACACTCAGGGTCCCACTGTCCAGATGGGAAACCAGGGTGGAAACACCAGGGAGCCTGTCCCAGGGTGCAGAGCTAGTGAACAGTGGTTCATACTGCGACAATCCCAGCTGCCAGGCTCTGGGGCTCCTCGGGACAGAATCCTGTTGACTTCACTCTGGGGTGCGAGAGGCGGCAGCATCCCCCAAAGGCACCTGGAGAAGTGGTGTTACCCTCCATCCCCTGTCCCCGGCGTTACCCTCCGTCCCCCTGTCCCTGGTGTTACCCTACTTCCTCTGTCCCCAGTGTTGCTCACCATCCTCCTCACCTCCAGGCCCCTCTCCCTGTCCTCCCTCGTTTTCCTGTTCAGCCAGAGCACATCACATGTCTCTTCCCTTTTCAAGAGACTCAGCTGCACCCAGAGGCATTCCAGCCTATTCAGGATGGGGCACACACCCTGGGGAAATGCCAGCACAGGGCCGGAAGGGCCTGAGACCCTCTCACTGTCGCCCAGGAAGGATGGAACAGCCCACGGTCATGCTCATTGTCAGGCAGGATGAAAACTTCTGGGTCCGAAATGTTCTTTTCACTGGAACTGTTCGGACCATTCGTGAACGAATCAGTTAAATACCAGCAAGTGCCACTCCCACTTATTCTCTGGCTAGTTTTCCACCCACCAGCAACCACACTCCTAGGAATTATCCCTAACGCAGAATCAGCGCCTTGTGCCTTTAGGAAAACCTCTTTCTCTCCAGCTTTGTCCTCCTTCCACAAAAGGTGCCTCTGACTGCCTCACTCGCTGTACCAGGATTTCACTCGGCTATGGAGGAAAATCTGCGTGGGGCTCAGAGGTGGGTGGTCCCTGCATGGGCAGCAGGTCTGTGACATCCTCCGAGGAGCCTGGCCCAGGCCTGCCTCACACGCCAGGACTCTGCCTTCTGGCCCTCGGGCCCCCGAAGCTGCTTTCCCTCCAGGTGTCATGCCCCGGGCAAGAAGGCCGGACAAGGGCCCAGGGCTGCTGTGGGTCAGGAAAGCCTCCTGACACCTCCCACTCCAGGACCCCCCATCAGCATCCCAGCATCTGGACCTGTGTCACCAGCCGCTCCGCCGTACAAGAGAATTGGATTTTCAGCTGGGTGTGCTGCTTCCCTAAACAAAGTAGGGTGTTGTTACTCAGGAAAAAGGAGAAAATTGGCATCTTCTTGGCAACCCCGCGACATCCAGCCACCGGTTCTCACCATCCCAGAGATGTCCATCCAGGGCAGATAGTGTCTTCAACCGAGCGCCACTGACCCAGAAGTACAGTAATTAGTACACTTTCACCAGAATCACCCACTCCTTCACCTTTACACTCAAGAAAAACATGTTTGCCAGGCAAATTAGATGTCCAGGAGGTGTAAGGAAACCCCAAGCCTGCTTTAAGCCTCAGACTTTTGAGACCGTTGAGGGCTGTGCGCACAAGAGCAAGGCTGCACCCGAAAGCTCTGCTTCTGCCGGACGTCATGGACAGACCACACGGCTCAGCCACATGGACCCTTCCAGGACTTCACGAGAGGGACTTCCGTGGTACATGCAATGATGTGCACTTCGTTCAGCCTCGAGCAGACCACGCCCTCGTTACAGGGTCGGTGGTCCACCTCCTGCCATCAGCCCCCCACCTCACCGAGGGTCTGTGTCTGCATCTGAAAGAACTTTGCTGTTTTACCTGGGTACGAAAATGCAGCATCGCGATGTTTAAAGGTCTTTAAATATCAACACTCCGGGTGCAGTCCTTGTCACTTTAATGCGGTCACTCGATGCAGGCCTCACTCACAACTCTGAGGTAGCTCATACCTTCCCTACCTAACCAAGGAAGAAACGAAGGCATGGAAGGTGCAGCTCCTAAGGAGCAGATTAGGATTCAAACCAGTGAACTTCGTCACATGCTGACCTACCTCTCAGGCTGAGATAACGTTGAAAATTAACCAGGTAGAACAGCGTTCCATAAATCGGCTGGAAATGGTCCTTGTGCATGGGCCTGTGGTTACTCCCTGAAGAACAAGACCATTAGCCCAAAAATCCACCTGTGTCACACTCAAATGTTTACATATACAACTATTTTTAAAATAACCCAATCAAGCATGTTCACAGCCATTTAGAGCCATATAGATTGTCTGCTTCGCTGACAATCAACCCAAGACCTCTGTCGGCAAAGGCCACGGTGCCGGGTCCAGAGAAGGCGGGACAGAGACACAAGCAGGAACCTTTCCATCCCTGGGAGCCTCGCTCTGATCGGTCCGTGAGGACACGGTACAGACCGTGGGGCACAGGCAGACGGTAGGCCAGGAGAAGGGGCTGCATTGCCGGGAGGCAGTGCTTTGAGCTCTAATGGATGGAACACTGCTAACCAGTGAAGGTGGAGAGAGGGCACACGTCTGAGAACATGTAGAGGCAGCAAAGCACAGCCAGCCTCGGGGAACCAGAAGCCACAGGGACATCAGGTTGGGTGCTGCTGTCTGCCGGCCACTGGCTGGGGGACTGTACTGGGCCTGGAGGGACATCCCTGACACTCCCCACCAGATGCCAGGGGCACCCCCAGCCCCAGGTGAGAACCACGGATCCCATGGTGAATGAGGCCAGCCTGTGGGAAGTGGGGCTGGGACAGCTCTGTACAGCTTAATAGGAAAGTTGGGTTCTATTTTGTGGGGTTTTGGTCACGCCGATGGCTAGTCATGGCTGTCCGTCAGGAAGTGATTTGAGGATAGACTAGAGAAGGGGCTGCCAAGACCAGCGGAGCATTCGCTGTCCGGGTCCAAGGAAAAGGAAATAAAGGCTGGCGATGTGACAGTGGGGGGGAGCACAGAGCAAAGGAACTGGTGGAGACACAGGGCTGGCCCCGCACAGGGCTTTGAGCAGCTACCCGGGGGTCGTCCTATTAATTCTCCTCATGGCCCCAAGAGGCGGCTGTGAGGATCCATCTCCTGAGGACAGAACTGCTCCAGAGCCACACAGCGAGGATCCACAGAACCAAGATCCGGGCCAGCTCCAAAGCGGGTGAACTTGACCCCTCAGCCATGGTCCTAAGACAGGGATCGGAGCCCCCTGGACACACAGACACAGGAACTGCAGGAAGGGGAAACGGATGCCCCGGACCAGTGGCGGGACCCAGGGTTTCAGCCCTCCAGGGCCACTGGGACCAGCCACTGCACAGGTGGACACATGATGCTTTAACTCGCGCTGGGGGAAGGAGCCCTCACTCTCAGGGTGGAGACCGCAGCTCGATCGGGCCGGCCTCCCTGCTGGGCACAGCCTGAG
This sequence comes from Macaca nemestrina, assembly GCF_043159975.1. NCBI lineage: Eukaryota > Metazoa > Chordata > Mammalia > Primates > Cercopithecidae > Macaca > Macaca nemestrina. The sequence continues at coordinate 45,113 of NW_027257702.1, read as the reverse complement.
CCACACAGGATGCTGAGGTGCCCCAACGTTGGGGTGCTCAGAGCCACTCAGCTGAGATCGTGGTGCTTTCTGTAACCACCCTCGTTTCTTCACGGTATAGATCTGGACTCCATCCTTTGCAATGTGTGAGGTTCTAGGAAGAGGCTGGCCAGCTGGGGAAGTGTCCTGGGCTCTGTCCCAGTGATGACGAACTTGGCTCCCCACAAGGGCGGCCTGTTCACCACAGTGACCCCCGGGGACCACGCCTGCACCCACCTTGCTGAAGATAATTCACTTCTCATCCGTGAAAGAATAAAGCTAGACTAACTCAATTTCACACTCACTTCCAACTTTAACAACTTGTGTTAGGAAATCAAAGACAAGGACTCTGACCACGTCACAAACCCAGGAAGCAAAACCCGAGACTAACGGAATGATGCCACCTTCGCAGTTCCGAGCTTTACTAGTTGTTTTTCTTTTCTGGTCTGTTTTTCTCTTTTGGTTTAAATAATTAAAGACCCTTGTTGACAAGAAAAAAAATTCTCTATGAAACTTAAAAAAGTGGTTCTAATTAAACATTTAAACATTCTTCCATATGCTTTATAAACAGTTGAAATTACAGCTCTACTTAGTGTTAAGTACTTTAACCAAATGAAAGGTTAATTATACAGACTGGCAATTATAAAAAATAAGGCTACATATTCGTGGCATCATGAATAATTAATAAGAACCGTTTGATTTCATTCAGACCAGGGATTCTGTGCTAATAGGCTCTTAGCTGTCTTGAAATAATGGTGAAATTTTAAAATTACTTTTGTACTTAAACACGTCCCCAAAGTGAAGCACAGCGGTTAACATCCATCATGGTGCCCAGCAGAGCGACCCGCCCTACTATGGCCGACACCCTGATTCCCGAGGGCTGCATCCCGGGGCTGTACTCGTGCAGAGAACGTTCATGAAACAGACCAGGTGGCAGGAGGGGGTCTTGTCCTCAAGGAACCTCATGAGTCTTGCTAGGGGGACAAACAGCGAGAGAATGAAACCGGCAGCCACGGAATCTGGACAGCGATGCCCAGGCCCCGCCATGCATAACCCCTGGCTGGCACCTCCCTGAGACCCGTCTGGCACAGGCAGCGGCAGGGTCCGGCCCTTGGAGCGCAGGGATGGCAGAGCAGGGCCATCAAAGCGGGTGGCATGCCGACAGCGGCTTCTCCGCAAGAGCTCCTGGCTCTCAGGGAGCTGAGGGCTCCTCAATGGGAAATTCTGGCTGAGCTCCAGGGGAAAGCGGGTGGGAGGCCTGTCTCCTCTGCCCCCATCTCCTCTGCCCCAACCCTGGAAGAGGGTCAGATATCAATGCTAACTCTTGTGCTGACTCAATTAAATCAAACAATTCAGAAAACAAACTTGCTTTAAGTATTAATTTCCTAAAAAGAACTAACATGAATTCAAATAATTCACATAATTAAAATGATTTTAATTGTTAATTTAATTAAAACATCTCCGTTTTCACAGCATCATGTACCTTGGTACTTTCTCCTTATTGCATTTCCCATCTTCCAGGGCAGGTTTCCTTCCACCCAGGGCAGCAGCGACTCTGGTGTCTCGGGTATTCCCAGGCTTCCGTCAGCCCCTGGGGGGCTTACAGTTCTGCAGCGGTCTCCATCCTCATTAATCTGCATAAGAACATCCGTCCGCAGGGATGTCCTGTGGCCCCGTGGCCACATCTGACGTGCAGCTAAACGCTGGGCGTGTCGCCTGGTGACAGCAGATGACACAACTGTGGGCAAGGTAGCACCTCTGGGCGCCGACACTCTCGATGAGTTTTTTACAAGACCATTCTTTAATGGGTGAACCCTGACAGGAAACACTAAAGATTGTTTTTAACTATTTTTATATCGAGACAAATCTTTGTCAAACGTTCACTCAATGCTAAATGTCACTTCTCCAGCCAACCCCTTTAAGAATACCTAAAACTTAAGACTGGAATGACGCTTTCAAACACATACTCTACTCATGCATTCCCGGGAGCAGAGAGCAGCTTAATGTTTTCACGCTACACAGGCATGAAGTTTGGCGAAGGCATTTTAATATTTTTACCTGAATATTTTAATAAAATCAAAAGATCATTTTCACTCTAATACTCTACTTAGAATCTAATTTTCCATTAAATAAACAGGCAATGTTCAGTAACCCACATGCTGATAAACTTTTGAAAACTTTAGAAAGTATTAAGTATAATCAAAGATTACTTTTAATTTTCGAGCTGGTAAGAGCCTGTGTCAGGGAACAGAGTTGACATTGAAGAGATAAAAGCACGATGATTTTCTTAAAGAAAAGCGAAATTCGTAAAAGAGACCAGGTGATTATATAAAGAAACACAGAATCCGTTTTCAGAAATGGCAAACATTGACCACAGAACACCAGTGTTGCCCGTGATGAGAGAAACAGTTAAAAGGAAGAATTCACGGTGGCCCAGCATAGATCAGGTGTGGGAGGACAGAGACGTGATGAAATGATCCTCCTTCTAACTTCCCAGAAAGGCACAAATGGCCAGCACTGTAACTGAAGACCACGCAGGCACCAGTGTGAACTCAGACTCCATGGCCAGCACCGTAACTGGAGACCACATGGGCAATGGTGTGAACTCAGACCCCACGGCCCGCACCATAACTGGAGACCACACGGACACCAGTGTGAACTTAGACCCGACGGCACGTGTCTGGGCTGCTCCAGCCACCACCAGAACCTGTTCTGCAGCTGAACTGGAAGCTGATTCTGGAAGGAACTGAGGAGCATGAGGACGAGATCCTTCTACCTCAACAGGGATCAATTTTTTAATGATTTCTTTCTTTTAGAAAACTGTTAATAAAATACTTTGTTCTAAAATGACCAGGATTTCAGCAGCCTCTACATTCCTTCATGTCAATCAAAGCTTAGGCACGTGGGTTACTTCACTGTTCGTGACACCCTTTTGAAATAAAACCCGGGGCCGCCTGTGTACCCAAGAGCCTGGGCACTGAACATTTAGACAAAACGTCCAGGGCGAGAATGTTCACGTCCCAGCGGTGCGGTAGAGTGGATGGGGGGAGTTCGAGCCACAGGTGGCCACGCCTCCCCTGCCTCCGGCCAGTGCCCACTGCTCACGCACTCCTTCCTCGGCCCATCCTGAGCCACGGGGCCCTCGCGTAACCAAGGCCGCTGCGGTACCTCCAAGAACAAACTGGTTACAGGTGGACTGCTCTCTACTCAACGTACAAAGATTGTTTTTAAAACTGCTCGTCTCTGGAACTTATCCCAGTAACAGGCTAGATTAAGAAAACTGACTAAAAACAGTAGGAAGAAAAACTCACTCTACCCGTTGAGGCAAGAGAAATGCACACAGCCTCTGAAATAACTACAGAGGAGTTTTCCTGGGTTAGGTACGAGGTGGGGTGACCCTACCCCATAGCGGGGCGATGGCACATGGTGGGAACCAAGGAACATCTCCGAGTAAATGTAGGAAAATGCACTCAACTCCCAAACAGAGAGAGAAACTGCTTTTTTCCTTAAAAGCTTCTCTCTTTTATTCTCAGAAAGACTCTCTTTGGTGTCTTGACTGCTGAAGGGACAAGCCTGTCATCCCCAGAAAGCAGCCCTGGACAGTCTCCAGATCCTATGGCCCTCAGGCCCACCTTGCCTACTGATGATCCCACATTACGAAACCTAATCATCAGAAAAAGCCTCCCAGTCCGCAGCTCACCAGTGACATTTTATTCAGGGAAATGCTAATAAAAACCTGGGGCTCTGTGTAAACGCTGTCCCCTAGGTACTGAGGCTCCACACAGATGGCACACAGGGAGACAGGCCTCACCCCTTCCTGGTGCCCCATGTCTCTCCTCACATTTTATTAGCTGAGTTTTGTGGCGGTTTGTTACTTTTAACCTGACTGTCCAAGGCAGCTGCACTAAACTAATTGTCCAGGGCAGATCCACTCATAATGACCATCAGCTCAGAGTTGGAAGTAGCACTGGAGAATGAGGTGGTATCAGGGCACTATGCTTCCCTGCCCTCTTTTCCAGGGATGCCAAGTAAGTTTCTGCCATGGCTGATGATGTCAGCACTTCACTAACATTAGTTCAACGGCAGGCCACCAATTAATACTTAACGAACAATGCCCTTAAGAGCAAAACCCCATCTCTGCCAAAAATACAAAAAATTAGCTGGACGTGGTGGTGAGCGCCTATAATCTCAGCTACTGGGGGACTGAGGCAGGAGAATTGTTTGAACCCAGGAGGCAGAGTTTGCAGTGAGCCGAGATTGCACCATTGCACTCCAGCCTGGGCAACAAGAGTGAGACTCCATCTCAAAAAAAAAAAAGAAAAGAAAAGAAAAGAAAAGAAAGAAAGAAAGAAAGAAAGAAAGAAAGAAAGAAAGAAAGAAAGAAAGAAAGAAAGAAAGAAAGAAAGAAAGAAAGAAAGAAACGATTCTCATGACCCTGTCAACATCTTCAGTTTTTCCCAAGGATAGTGTAAAATTATCATACACAACGTAAACCCAATTAGATCAACGTTCTCTCCTCACCAATCCATACCTAAATCCATATTTCAAAATGGTCCCCAATTTTTCACAATTTAAGAAGACTGAGAGGAATAACCATGAACAAGCAAGGTTTACACAGACGTTAGTCTTCCCAACTCTCGCTCAGGAGCTCACCCCAAACTCCTCCTGTGGAATCAGCCCGGATAACAGTTCCTGGTGGCCGCACAAGAACAGAGGGTCCCACGAACCCACGACAGACCCCACCATTCAGCCCCAGGCAGAGGAGGGAGGTGGACGGTCACGAAAGACAGAAAAGCAGGGAACTGTGACTCTTCTGAGTTAATGCAGGTGATTGGGCCAAAAAACAAGGCACATCCACCTGTGAATGGGGTGAGCTCCCAGCTGGCTGTGCAGAGGCTGTAGATATGAAGGAACTCACTTCCCTGCACACTGAAGTGCATGAGCATCTCCACATCGACCGCACCTGGGCTCTGCTCGCCCCTCACAAACTAAGATGACAGTGGCTGCTTCTGGACAGAATGTCAAGGACAGATGGACAGACATCCTGGACAGACACTGTACAGAGACCAGGGGCTGGGAAGGGGGAAGCGGCACAGCCTTGGGGCCAGCAGGGGCGAGGCCAGGAAGCCTCGGTGAAGGCCTGCATCTCCTCATCCAACAGAAGCAGGAGGGGCCACCCAGTGAGGGCTGCAGCTGCGGTGAAGTGGCCAGTGGGACATAGCAGGAGGCCGTGGCCAGCCTTACCCCCAGCCCAGGAGGAGGGGCCCAGCTGCGGGCACTGCCCCGGGAGCCAGAATCCTGAGCCCCCAGGGAAGGTGGGAAATTGCCCCTGGGCACTGGGTGCTCAGGCTGGAGGTGGTGAGACCTCGAGGCCCTGCAGTCGGGGAGGTGAGGGCAGAGATGGCCAAACTGCAGCTCAGTGAAGGGCTTTGTCAGGAAAGGCCCTCAGAGGCTGCCTCACCAGCCAGGGGGAGGTTACTTCCAGCCGAGAGGCTCAACAGGGCCCTCGGTGGTGATGCTTAACCTTGTCCTCTGACAGAGGACCATCGAGACAGAGTCACTCAAACCTCTGCCAAGCTCTGCACCCAAATGAAGCTGTTACCACAGACGCTGAGGCAGGTAGTGCTCATCTCAACTCTGTACAAGTGGTTTATTTAGCCAGTTCTCCAAATTCTTAATGACAAACCACACTAAACGTGTGTTTTCAGTATCACCTATGCTCATAGCTATGTATAAAATAACTATCACAAGGAAAACTAGGTGGTGAACCCAGGAGGAGGAAATCCCCACGACGAGTCGAGAGAACACCAACGGACCGTTGGCTCTTCCCGGCTGAACCCAAGAGCACTTGGCTGGGCTCACTTCCGTTCTAATTTCCAGATTTATTTTTACTTTCCCACATTTTCATTATGAAAATGTTCAAACATATTTAAAAAGTGGAAGAACAGTACAACGAGTGGTCAAGTTTTCTCCACGTGGAGCTCCAACAACTGCTAACATTTCGTTAGATTTGCTTTCTCACTCTCTCTGTAGATCAGACAGAGAGACAGATTTGTTTCTTCTCTGGAGCCACTTGAAGGTGAGAGGCTCCTGCTGCCTCACCGAGTCCTCAGGCACACGTTCCCTAGGAATAAAGGCCCCTCTGCAGCCGCAGTACCATCATCGGCAGACAAGAATGATTTCAGAGCATCGTTGTCCAGGTTATGTTCAGGTAGCACAATCGTTCCGAAAACGTCTTTTCTATCCGGGGCACACACTGTGCTGAGTGACTCTCCTTCCCCGTCTTAGTCAGGGACAGCCTCGCACCCCTTTTATCTGTGATCTTCACTTTTCGAGAAGATCATTGCATTGTCCTGCAGAATATCCCCTACCCCAGAGGCATCTGTTTCTAGGGCCATCATTAAATTCCCTACTATGCACCTCCATTCCCTGTAAACAGGAAGTTTCAGTCTCGAGGCGCGATCACCTTCTGTCAAATGCTTCTCGGCAGCTTCCGGGTGAGGCTGCTGCTTCACGAGGGGCGCGAGCTCCTACTCCTGGTCACTGACGGCACGGCCGCGACCAGCACCACACCCCGAATCAGAAACGTCTGGAGGGGCCGCGGGCAGCCGAGACACCTGGAGGTGTGAACGGCACAGGCGTGGGGCAAGAACAAGGTCAAATCATAACGGAACGTCTGATTCCAGACACTTCCACCTGGGTAAGATGGTGACATCTCCCTAGCAAGTATCTGAAGCCAGAAAGCATGACAGAAAATTCACGACCTGCCTTCGTTCACCCAGGCTGCTCTAACAACACACCACAGGCTGGGCAGGGGCTGGCAAATGACACAAGTTCATTTCTCACAGCTCTCAGTCTCAGTCTCAGGCTGGGAAGTCCATAGTCAAGGCCTGACAGGTTTGCCTGGTGAGGGCTTCCTGGTTCATAGACGGCGCTTCTCACTGGGTCCGCACACCATGGAAGGAGCGAGGGAGCTCTCTGTAGTCCCTTTTTTGAGGGCACAAATCTCATTTATGAGACCCTCACGACCTCCTCACCGCCCAAAGCTCCCCCTCCTAGCACTATCTCCTCGCGGGTGAGGATTCCAACTTGTGAATCTTGGGGAGACACAAACATTACAAAAGCCCATCATTTAATTTTTTTTAAAGGCATTTTTGCTTCTGCAAAGTCTCAAGATAAAATCAAAAGAAAGAGGTCTGAGTCAATCCACACAGTTCTCCCAAAAAGGGAAGTGATCAATTGCCACCACTTTTTATCCGAGACCTGCTGGGTGCCCCGGTCTGCATGACTGATTCTAAAACGCCATCCTCTCCTCTGCCATTCAGAGGTCAGAGTCAGTCCAGAGCTTAACACCAAGGCAGAGCTGACTGAATGACACCAGCTAATCCAGTAAGACAAGCCAAGACTCCTGCCCAAGGCCTAATCCTTCCCCCAGGGAAACATGGAAGGGCCAGACACTTGGCAGCCCTTCCTTCCTGCTCTAAAGCCCCAGAGACACAGCGCCGGCCAGGTGTGTGCCTGGGGCAATGCACAGTAACGTCAGCTGGGCACCGAGTCTGAGAACATGTTATCAAGTAAAAATGAAAACAAGACTGCTGAGAAAAGTTCATGCTTAATCACCTCTGGGCTAAATTCTAAATACAATGTTATTTCAGAGCTAGGTGGAAGTAATTCCTTAAAAATATATATGAACAGTGACTAGCAACCAGGGTGATAAGTACTCAATATGTGTTTGATGAATAGATGAATTTTTAAAATTTATGAAAAGAGCACGCTCTATTTAGGAGAATTCTATTTAATTGGATGTCCTAACTAGACAGTGGTTCCTTCGTGCTGACAGCAGAGTTTGTTTCAGTTAACTCAAAAAATGGTAAGTCACTCTAACAGAAAACCAAAAGGCTTTACAGAGAGTCAAATTATGGTGCCAATTCAACCGTGCATGGCAATTTCACCTTAATATTTAAATTCTCGAAGCACCATACTCAGAAAACGAGACATAACATACATAAATGCATCGACTAAAGCACCATCATCTAGAATTTGACAAAGTTTGACTGTGAGTTTCAAGAAAAGGGCTGATGAGGCCAAGAAGTTCCTTCCCCTCTCCCCTTACCTCCCATTTTGGTGACCAACTTAATGCAGAGAAATTCCTGTTTCAGGTTTGCACACATTGGAACAATCCTGGTATCTATTCCCCCAAGACACCAACAGGCTGAAGTCTGCAGGGTGCACATATTGAAAAATCACAGGAGCACTAGAGTGGCGGAAAGAGGTGCCCGTGAAGACGTCATCCTTTCTAAGACAGGGTCTGATTCCGCCTCCGGGCCCTTTTGCAAAAAGCCATTGGTACAAATTCATAGCCACCAGGAGGAAACACGCAAAAGACCCCACTGCCCTCCTGGCTTCCCAGAAGGCCTCAGAAGGATGAGACATGCAGCCTGCGTGCAATCCTGGACCCTCTTCCCTGCATTCAGTTTGACATGTGTCACTTGTTTGACTGACGGAGGTCCCACAATGGGCACAAGGAGACCCGTCAGGTCAAGAGGGTGCTGCCCGGCTCATGGTCCACACATGCGGACCTGTCAGGTCAGGATGCCCGGCTCATGGCCCACACGTGGGGATGCGTCAGGTCGGGAGGGTGCTGCCCGGCTCACGGTCCACACATGGGCATGCGTCAGGTCAGGAGGGTGCTGCGCAGCTCTCAGTATCAGCCACATATGCACATTCTCCACTGAAGCCACTGCATGAAACCACTGCATGAAGCCACGCTGGAAGCACTTTCTGGCAGGTTTAGGAGGCTCGTGTCCAGGGTCATTAAACACATGGCAAGCTCGCCTTGGGGGCATTTTACTTTGCTTATGACAATGAAGCATTCTCATTGCACTGAATAGAGCACGCTTTCTTGTTCAGTGCCTCGTTGAAATAGGCATTTTGTACCTGTCTTACAGATTACATCAAGGCCCTAATACATTTAGACCCTTGTCTCAGGTACACACAAAGCAGCGGCATCTCTAGAACATGTTTTGGACCACGGGAGGAAACCAAATCGCAGCATTATCCATTGATGTTGCTTAAAGTGTATTTCCAAATGTGTCTCCCGAGCCCGGCCTGTGTTCACGGCTTCCGCTGACCACACGCCATCTGCTGGGCACTCTGTGCACTTTCTCTCACACCCGCCACGCCTGTGGTCCTGTGCCTATCCCGCCACACGTCCCCACGTGGCTAAATCTCCCACACTCACCACGCCTGTGGGCCTGTGCCTATCCCTCCAGGCGTCCGCACCTACCACGTGGCTAACGCACACTTCCTACAGGCGGCAAGTGCCTGAACATCCCCACGGCTGGAGGGGCTTTGGGTAGGTTCTACAGAACCCACAGACAGGCATGGCCACCCCGCCCACGGCCACCAGAGGCTTTGCTTTGTCTCTAGAGGTGCCCTTCGATGAGGCGACATGGCAGATGACCCAGTGTTAGGTAATTAAGACTCAGGAAATCACGGCCGTCTTACCTTTAGAACTCACCTCTCTCCCCAGCACTATATCGCGAAGGGTGGGTCGCCAGAGTTGGGGAAGAGATGCCCAAGGCTCCCTCCTGCCCTGACAAGCTGGGACACTGCTCCCCTCTGTTGGTTTCTCACCGCACCTCAATAAACTGAGCTCACAGCAAGAGGCAGGCATGGGCTGAGTAGAAACACACAGCAGACCCCGGGTGGGCAGGACGGAGGACGAGGGTGCTCGCGGAGACGAGGGTGTGCCCCAGGAAGAAGGTGCACGCGGGGTAGAGGGTGCGCGCGGGGAAGAGGGTGCACAGGCCCCGAGAACCTGGTGGCAGCAAGGCCGGTCAAGGCTGAACTCCAACAGAGGCAGCAGCAACGGTGTTGGGCAAGTCACAGAGAAAGCACCACCCAGAGGGGCTGCATGAACCAGCAGCGACCCCAACCCAACCTGCTCATCGGACTGGGCACACGCACACGCTGTGGACACGTGTGAATATGTTCCACTTAACGTGATGTTACATAATAATCAACAATGTTAACCCCACGACTTCATTACATGGCATCTGGCACATTGAGACTTTTTATTCTGTCTCTCTTCCTATACAAAGAAGTGGAAAATAGGTCCAAGATCATTCACAACAAATTATTGCTAATTGAAAAAAAAAAAAATTCCTACCCTCACCTTGGAGGATCTCAAGGCAACACCTGGTTCTTTGAGGTCATGGTTGGGACCCTCTCCGGACCCCTAGATGGGTCTGAAACTGCAAGGAATCCCCAAATGGGCAGTTTTGGGGCCAGCACAGATGCCAGCCACACATCCAGGCAGGTCTTGGCAGGTTGCTCCGTGACTTCGGCTGGGTCACTAACCTTTTCTTGCACTCAGAACCTGCCAGGAACGAGGGCACTGGCCCGCACGTCTCTGCTCCCAAGGCTACATCCCCTATGTTCCGCTGCACTCTGGGTTCCATGCCTTAGATCCCAGGCACCTTAAAGTTGACGTTTCCCCACCAGCCCTCATGAAGTTGATACTCAGATAACGTCCTTCCTCTCCCACCTGGTCAGTACCTGGGGAGAAAGGAACCCGGGTCTCAGTTTGATTTTCTGCCAGTCCATCGAAAAAACAACTGGCCAGCAGCACTGGTGCACAGCACTGCCAGGTTACCCGTGACGAAAACAAAGCAAAACGAGATATACTCAAGTCAGCTGCGGCAAGTGCTTCTACATCCCTACTCCAACAAGGAAAGACAGGAGGCCAGGAGTGTGGCTCACGCCTCTTGTCCTTCCTTGTTGGGTCAGGGGTACAGAAGCATTTTGGGAGACTGAGGCAGGACAAATGCTTGAATTTGAGACCACCCTGGGCAACATAGCAAGACTCGTCTCTACAAAAAAAAAAAAAAAAAAATAGCCAGGTATGGTATCGTGCCTGTAGTCCCAGATACTCAGGGGGCTGAGGTGAGACGATCACCTGAGTCCAGGAGGCAGAGGTTGCAGGGAGCCAAGATTGCACCACTGCACTCCAGCCTGGGCATCAGGGTGAGACCCTGTATCAAAATAAAGAAAAAACAAAAAACAAAAAAAAGGATAAGAAATACAGGAGACCACTAATAATTCCAAATAGTGCCTGCTAATTTGAAATCTTTTCCAGATATGGTGAAGGAAATCATTTTTCTTCCTACGCCCATTCTAAGGAAACGTTTCTATTTTTCTGCTATACAATTTGGTAACCTGCCATTTCAGATCCTGGCCTCTTTAAGCAGGACTTGCTGGAGTGCCAACAAAGCAGCGCTCTGAAACCTCAGCATCCTCAGCATCACCCTGGAGGGCAGGTGAAGGATGCTGGGCCTCCACCTCCAAAAGTCACACTGGGGTGGGGCAGATCTGGGGTGAGGCAGGGTTTGCATTTCTAGTCTAGGGCCACACCACCCTAAACACGCCCATCTCATCTAACGCATACCAGAGGGAGAAGCCACGTAGGGCAAGTCACAGAGCAAGCGTCCAGGCACCAGGTCACCAGTTGTCTATTTAAATGCAAACCCGTCAAACAGCTTAAGTCAAACAGGTTCACCCTCCTAACACATTGGCCAACACAGCTAGTGATAAATATCACTGCTGTTAGACCTTCTGCTCACTGATGACCAGAGCAATGGCCTGAAACATCAAAGCTGAAGGGTGTGTGCCACGGTCAGGGCTCTGAACACCCCCATCCCAGGCCATCTCACACGGGTGCCTTCACTGGCACCGGGGTCTCACAGACCAGCTCCACGCTCACACTTACTGGGACGCAACCACCCTTTCAGCCCTTCATGCATCTGTACCCTATAGCAGTGTTCAAGGGAGGCTAATTTAAGTAAGAAATGTAATACGGACATCTGTGAACTCTTCCTCCATATCCACTGAGTGGCCGTCCAGAAACAGAAATATTAAAAAGAAAAAGAAGATTTAAGAGTCAAACACAGGGCCGGGTGCAGTGGCCCATGCCTGTAATCTCAGCACTTTGGGAGGCCAAGGCGGGTGGATCACATGGGGCCAACAGTTTAAGACCAGCCGACCAACATGGCAAAATCCTGTCTCTACTAAAAATACAAAAATCAGCCAGGCATGGTGGCACATGCCTGTAATCCCAGCTACTAGGGGGGCTGAGGCAAGAGAATTGCTCGAACTGAAAGGCGGAGGTTGCAGTGAGTGGAGGTTGCAGTGAGCCTAGATCATGACACTGCACTTCAATCTGGATGACAGAGCAAGACTCCGTCTCAAAAAAACAAAAACAGGCCAGGCACGGTGGCTCACGCCTGCAATCCCAGCACTTCAGGAGGCCAAGGCGGGTGGATCACAATGTCAGGAGATCGAGACCATCCTGGTTAACACTGTGAAACCTCGTCTCTACTAAAAATACAAAAAATTTAGCAGGGCGTGGTGTGGGCACCTGTAGTCCCAGCTACTCGGGAGGCTGAGGCAGGAGAATGGTGTGAACACGGGAGGTGGAGCTTTCAGTGAGCCTGGATCGCGCCACTGCACTCCAGCCTGAGTGACAGAGAGAGACTCCATCTCAAAAAAAATAACAACAACAACAACAACAACAAAAACACAGAAACTCGTGGAACAAGCCCTTGCCCCACTCCATGTCAGCTGTGCTGTGCCACCCAGGAGCATGCCAAGCTCAAAGAGTCATCCACCTGCCTTGCGTAAACGATGTCACAAATCGAATCACAGAGACTCAGATTCCCTAGCCCTCGCCATGTGCATGTCACTCACAAGCAGGCATGAGGACCCCCGCAATTCACAGGGAATCCCTCTGGCCATCTGATGACCATCCATTCATAAATAAAAAGCATTAATTCCAGCGGGGTTGCAGAGGTGTATACATCAATACTTGTTACTGTTCACAAATGTTCCACTTGCGGATGGAGTGACGTTACAGAATTGGGAAGAACTTCACAGACATACGAGGGGTGCATTTAAGGAAAAAGTGTAAGGAAAAGGTGAGAAAATGGAATATGCTAACCTCTGTCTTTTCATCACCCTCTAAATCTTATGATTCCAGTTCTGTTCATTCTGCAGTGAAAAATAACAAGTGATTCACACTCAGACACAAGGTGGCTTAGGAAACTATGACTGTTTTACAAAGATGAAACAATTTCGAAGATCAGGATTCCATGAACGTACTTACTTAAAGAGAGAAGAGACTGGGAGTTACACATCAACTTACCAAGGCTGTCCCGAAGTCCAGGAGCCCCTTAGGAGAACAGAGAATGTGCAGTCTCCACAGACCAATGCAGGTGGCTGGGCCCAAGAGTGGGGACGGGTAGGCTGCAGGAGGCTTGCAGAGGGAGCTGTACCACCAGCCTCTCGCAGAAATTCCTAATTAAACCCTGACAGCAACTCTGTTTAGTGAATTGTCTCCTGGTAACTAAGAAGAGTGAAGCTGTTGAAAGCCTACAGCCAACCCTCTGGATAACTGTTGAGATGTATTTTAGAGAAGGAAATGATCCTGTCACAATCCCAGTCCTGCCCACAGCTGCAAGCACGTCCTGGGAGTGCGGCTTCTTGCTCTGTCAGCACCAGAGCCCACTGTAGTGCCACACGGGTTCTGCCCGACGTTCCCACTTCAAGGAGTCTGGGCAGGTGCAGCTGAAACACCCAGGGGGCAACCCCCACACTCACTTCTCAAAAGTACATGCAGAGGCAGACAGAATGAAACACGGCCCCCAAACCTCAGACGTACGGTTCAGCGGCACGGCCCACCATAGAGCCACATGGGATTTGCCCGACGCCCCCAATTCACAGAGTCTGGGCAGGCCCAGCTGAAACAGCACCTGGGGGGCAACCTCCAACCCCACTTCTCAAAAGTACATGCAGAGGCAGACAGAATAAAACACGGCCCTCGAGCCCCAGACATAAAGTTTGGCACGGGCATCTGTGAAACAAGAACAAAAGTCGCATGGGAAAGTGAGCACAAAAATGAAAAAAATAACAGAATTACAGTGAAGATGGATGAGATGGGGAGGATTGCGAGGAAGTTGAGAAAGGGACTGAGGACCTGAAGGGGGACATAAGGGCTGGACATTCCCGACAAGGTAACAAACACACCTCTGGATGAGGTGGGACATCATCTTCATTATGGAAATAAAGGGGAAAAGCCTGAAAACATCAGCTTCCTACCAAGAAGCAAAAATCAAACTGGCTTCAGATTTCTCCTCTACAACACTGGGTTCCAAAAGATGAGGATGTGGCATCCGTGGGGTCTTGAGGGAGAGCTGGCACAAACGTCCCAGAGCTGCCGTCTCCAGAAGCAGCTGAAACAGCCTCAGATCCAGCAAACTCTTGTCTTGAAAAATCTATCAGACTACACCCCCTTATCAAAGGGACGCGTGGCTGCAGGGGTTGTGGTGTAAGGCAATTTAGAAATCTTACTCCGTGCAGACCCTAAACTTGGGAGGCTGCTGGTCACACCCTGGGAGGACCTCAGCCAGCGGGAAGCCCTGTGCCTCCTCTCTGCTCCATCTCTAATGCCAAGAAACATTTTATGCATAATATTACGTTATTTCCAATTTGTTAAATTGTATCTATTAAGTCCATAAAGAGACCAAGAAAATGTATAAAAACATTGATGACTTCACGGTGGTATTATAATTAATTTTTAAACAAAACATGTTGTCTAAATTTTCCAGACTGAAAAAATACTCTTTTTAGCAAGAAAGGTGCTTTTAAAGTCACCATAAACAATTATATATCCATCCTACGAACGTGGTCTTAAAACAAAAAGTGAAGAGCAAAAACAGCAGAAGGAAGTGCATGAATATGTTGATAACGTTTATCTCTGAATGGGGGCGCTCTTTTGCCTTCCATTTCCCTATGCTTGAAGTGTCACCTCTGTAATGTAATAATAGAGCAAACACCATAGTTGAGGAAACACTGCTGCCCACTAGGACATAAACCAAGTCTCCTCCAAAATGCTGCGACCCCAACCTCTGATTTTATCTTTTAAATCAGCTAGGTTTTCTCCCCAAAAAAGAAGCATATTGTATCATTACTCTTTAAAGTTAGGTGACTTAACAGGCATACAGACTTAAACACCTTCTGGAAAGGTGATGTGTCAAGTTTAACTAAGATTTGTTTTGTTCTGAAAAGAGCAGGGGCACGTTCCCAGGTGAGGGGACTCCAGGAAACACTGGCTGTGTCCGATGGGCCCTCACCTGGAGAAACAAGCGCTCGACGCCTCCACCCTCCACCCGGACTCAGCAGGAAAGGGATGCAGAGCTGAAGACAGACTCATCTATAAAAACCCCAACGGCTGTTTCCAGGAGCTACTCACTGTCCCGTGCCGCTGCACCCTGCCCCCCTGTGCAGGTACCGGAGCTGCTGTCCAGGCTTCCCCAGGCTCTCCACGCCTCCTTCCACCCCACGCCAACCTGCACCACCCAACTCCCCACCGTCTCTTACTGACCACCGGCCTCAATTCCCGCATAGCCTGGAAACTGCAAAGCTGCCTGGCAGCAAGAGGGGACGGGCAGCGAACGCACCAGCCAGGTGGCACCTGCTTCCACCAGACTGCAGGGTCACAGCCCCTGCCTCATGGAGCCGTTGTTATGCACAACTACACTGGGAAATCAATGCAGCTTTAGCTTTACTTTGGTGCTAAATTAACTTTATAACACTTGGTTATAACATACATTAATTTTTACAGCAATTACTAAAATAACAACTCATAATGCATTCATTTACCATATTCAGAAAAGCAACTGAAAAACCAAACACACAGCAGAATTTTATAGGACTGTAGTAGTTTTTGTTAGGTTGTCAAATTATTTTAAGCTCAAAATTAAAGTAATTAAATCTGTGACTCTCAACTGGGGGAGGTGGGCACACACAGAGAGGGGAACTTAAAATCCTTTTTTTCTTCCAAACCTCACACAGACCCACTCGGCTGGTCATTCCCATTGCTGGAATTACGTCCTGTTCCTTAGGTTAAAAACAACTGCCTTCATGCCTATTAAAAATAATGTTTCTTCCTTTCCTGAGTGATTGTGAAATGAGCCATGGTGGCAAGGTAGGCACGAACCGAGGGAAACTGAGTCCATGCCCATATTTGATGGTGGGCAAGAACAGAAGGAAATTGGGTCCATACCCACATTTGATGGTGGGTGAGAACAGAAGGTAACTAGGTCCACATCTATATTTGATGGTGGGCAAGAACAGAGGGAAACTGAATCCGTGTCCACATTTGATGGTGGGCAAGAACAGAGGGAAAGTGTGTCCAAGTCCACATTTGATGGTTAGCAAGAACAGGGGGAAGCTGGGTCCACGTCCACATTTGATGGTGGGAAAGAACGGGGGAAACTGGGTCCACGTCCACGTTTGATGATGGGCGAGAACACGGGGAAACTGGGTCAAAGTCCACATTTGATGATGGGCGAGACCAGGGGGAAACTGAGTCCACATCCACATTTGATGGTGGGAGAGAACAGGGGAAAACTCGGTCCACGTCCACATGTGATGGTGGCTTTTAATGCACTGCAGCCTGTGTCCCCTTGACCTTCACGAATTTTCAGGTAGTAAGAAAGCAATTTTTCTTACTGGAAAGGAGAAAACTAAGTGGCTGCAAAGTAATATAATTTCCTTAAAGCAAAACAACAGAGAACCAACTTTGACTTTTTCCACATTACCCAGTAATTCTAAGACTAAGGGTTTTGTCATGTTACAGCAAATGCCGTTCATTAGGGGGAAATTGGAAGTCAGAACAGTGTGTGCCATTCAAATTCTCAATGAATAATTAACTCAAATGGGTTCAGAGTGCTACAAAATGAAATTAATTTGTTTTTAGTTTAACCCCAAATCCCCAATCCCTTGCCAAATGATCCTCTATGTATCCTACATAAAGGACAGGGTCTTTCTGGCAGAAAACCATTAAAAGTTTTTATTTGCAGTAAGAGAAGCATGCCTTCTTATCAAACAGGTGCATGGCCCCCTTGCGGGGGGGTCACCCATCACCTGCATCCCCGTGTGTCACGGTGTTGCCGCACACCATTAACGCATCAAAATGGAAAAGGAAATGTAAGCAGTGTTTGCTGTCCAAAGTTCACGTCAACAACTCCTTATTATGAAGGCACTTCTGAGCCTTTCCTCCTGCATCTGGGAGCTGCCAGCAACCCAGTTCCAGGAGAGAAAATAGCTCGACACCTCCTGCAGCCCATGGAGTCCTCTTGTTGGGACAAGGTCCCCCCAGGAGAGAGGAGCCCCCAGCAGGGTCAACACTGGAGGTCCTGGGGGTGGGTGGTGCTGGGGAGGCCATGCGGGGAGGGCTGTTCCCTGTTCCCTTCCCCTCAGGAGACAGCTGGCCCAAGGTGACACAGGACCGGATGGGATTTCGGGGTCAGGGACCACGGAGCCCGGGGCTGTGGACCACACCAGCCCAAAGCCACTGCATGCCCCAGACCGGGGCTGTGGACCACACCAGCCCACGGCCACTGTATGCCCCAGACCAACACGAGAAGAGTGCAGACCAACAACATCTTCGTCTACGGTAGGTGTCACGGTTATCGTTCCTAAGAGAGTCCACGGCCACTTCTACCAGGTGCCCTCCACTCTTCCCCTGCCCCAGCTGGTCCCCCTGTGACAGCCGTGTCTTTGAGAACGGGGTGTGGAGCCAGGGGGAAAACACAAAATAAACCACCTGCTACTAGAAACAGCCTCGCTGTCCTCAGGGAGCCGGTCCCGGGGCCAGCCTCGCTGTCCTCAAGGAGTCGATCCCGGGGCCAGCCTCGCTGGACTCAGGGAGTCGGTTCCAGGACCCCATGGACACCAAATCCAGGCACATTCAAGCCCCACAGGTGGACCTGCCGAACCTGCGTGTACAAAGAGTCGGCCCTCCGACACGCGTTTCACATGGCAGGAACACTGTATTTTCTGCGTGTACAAAGAATCAGCCCTCCGACATGCGTTTCACGTGGCAGAACACTGTATTTTCTCCCTGAGTTTGGTTGAAAAAATCCACCTATAAGTTGACCCGCAAAGCTCAAGCTTGTGTTGGACAAGAGTCAACTGTACGCAATTGACACTGATTCCTACCAACAATATCCAAATCTTACCATGACCAGCACGATAAAGAGAATGAGCAAAATTTAAAAACTAAAGCAGAGTTTTTTCCTGCTAGTTGGGGCACTGCGTATCCCCTGTGGGAAAGACAACACTGGCTGCTGACCAAACTCCATCGGCCTCTTCCTCCTTCCTGAGGGCATCTTCCTCCATCCTGACAGCAGCCTGGGCTTACCTCAGTCCCAGGGCGGGGGA
The DNA here is from genome assembly GCF_043159975.1 of Macaca nemestrina. Taxonomy (NCBI): domain Eukaryota; kingdom Metazoa; phylum Chordata; class Mammalia; order Primates; family Cercopithecidae; genus Macaca; species Macaca nemestrina. The sequence continues at coordinate 26,813 of NW_027257702.1, read as the reverse complement.
GGAGGACACACTGTGCACCCTCCCAGCTCTCCTCCGCCCCTTCCCTCAGGCTGGCCCAAGAGCAGCCTGGACAGTCAGGTGCTGGGGACACCGAGCTGCCCCTCCTCGGCCCACAACCTCAGGCCACTTGTCTCATTTGTGACTGAGAAACAGAGCTGCAGCTGCAGGCGGGAGGCGGGACACGCTGGGATCTACCCATGGCCAGGCCGAGCTGCTCTGATCACTCAAGCTTCACTTTCATCACTTGCTCTACCAAATAAACTAGAATAAAATATGCCACTTCCTCCTTTGCACACACTCCCAAGCCTCCCATCCCACTTCCCGGCGCTGACCCCATAAGAACACTTTCTGTGCCTTTCCAGGTATTTTCTATCCTCCTCAAGCACAGAACCACATTCAGAGTGAATTTTTTTTTTTTTTTTTTTTTTACAGAAATGGCACCAGGGCAGATGATGTTTTTTTGTACCATTTCTTTGGTTTCTTGGGCATTTTCCGCACCAGGACAGATGGGCTCTGCTCTCCTTCCTCCCCACCGAAGGCTGCCTCACAGCAGCCACACACAGAGCCGTAAGCCCTCGCAAGACTGTGGGTGTCTCGGGGTGCCCCATGTCCCCAAAGACCAAGGGGTCACAGATCCACACTGTCCAACAACACTTCAGACATGGCCTCGAGCCTAGGAACCCTGCTGGCCAGCCCAGGACAGCAACAGAATAGAGGTGTGAGAGGTAACATTTGCACTTCTTAAAAAAAAAAAAAAAAAAAGGCAGATATTCAGTGCCACATTTAAAATGATCATGGTGGCCAGGCACAGTGGCTCATGTGTGTAATGTAAGCACTTTGGGAGGCCAAGGTTGGCAGATCCCTTGAGGTCAGGAGTTCAAGACCAGCCTGGCCAACACGGTGAGACCCCTGTCTCTACTAAAAATACAAAAATTAGCTGGGCATGGTGGCAGGCACATGTAATCCCAGCTACTTGGGAGGCTGAGACACAAGATTCTCTTGAACCCTGGAAGCAGAGGTTACAGTGAGCTGAGATTATGCCACTGCAATCCAGCCTGGGTGACAGAGCAAGACTCTGTCTCAAAAATAAAAACAATAAATAATAACAAAAGAAAAAATATATATGCATTCCTAGTCCCTTGGAGCTGCAGCAACAAAGCTGGTGATATATTTTGGGTGTTTCTAATCAATGTTTTCCATGAGCTACACTGCAAGTCTCAACCTTGACCCTGCTACAGTAATCATCTATTACAAATTAAAACAAGAGCCATAACTCTGTCTCCTACTAAAATATTCTAACTGAGACATGTTAACAGAATACATTTCTTTGGGTGAGAAAGTATCCACCAGGGTGGGGAACAGACGGCCCACCGATTGTGCTGTGGCCCTAACCACCAAAGACTCATGAATCATCCACAGCAAGGCTGGTGACTCAAAAAGAACACTAAATTGCTCTTTGACATCAATTCTTAAACCTTGAGAAACCAAAGTTCTCTTTGTAACAGACTTGAAAAAGGATGAAGTCAGAAGTAGCTCAGCAGAGATGCACCAACTCTTACCTGGGAGAGACACTCCTTGCTAATCACGTCTGGATTAACGGATGTGCTAAAAGCATCTCTTCCAACAGAGACACAGACTGCAACCAGGAATGCCATGAACACCTTCCCCAGATAACCCAGTCCTCACCCATCCACCCCTCAGGAGGTCCCCAGACAAGTCCAATAAGGAAATCACCCCACAGCAGATTCAGGTGCAGGCAGTGAGGGTAGTGGCGTCAGGGAATTCCGCCGTAAACCTTGGCAGCACGCAGGGAGGTGTACCCAGCTGGACAGGTGAAGTCAGAAGTGCAGGATGATCTGGCCATTCCAAATGAGCAGGGCATAACAATTTTGTTAAAATGAAACCCAGCCTTTGAAAAGGCCTGGACTTCCCACAATGTGTGGTATTTATAGTGTGGACGGCACTGTAGAGAAGTTATCAGAGGGTTCACGACGGCAAGATCCACGGAGGCTCTGCCATGTGCCAGGCATGAGACAACAATTCACACAAAACACCTCATTTCACCCTACACAGAGTCCACAGACTGCTCCACAGTCTCCCAGGTAAGAGTTGGTGCATCTCTGCTGAGCTACTTCTGACTTCATCCTTTCTCAACTGCTTCATGTTTCACCCTACACAGAGTCCACAGACTGCCCCACATTTCACCCTACACAGAGTACAGAGACTGCTTCACAGAATACTACCAAAGGGGACCATCAAATGATCCCCAAGAAGTAATGAGCGCCTTAAAAGTAAGAAAGCCAACCTCCTCCCCCTCTATTAACTTCCTCTCCTCATTTCCGCAGAACCAAAGAAATATGAAGGGCCAGTGACGCCCCACTGAAGAACGCTCTCCTGGTGGTTACACTCTGTACATAGGGAGCACAACCCTGCTCCGTGCTGCCTGAGGCTACTATTCTATACTACACTAGTACGATCTGTTTGTTCTATTCTATACTATTCCATTCTCTATGATAGAATACCACAGCTTCACTCCATACTATAAAATGCTGTACTATCTGTTCTATTCTATTCTATTTTCTTCTATACAGAAAGGAGTTAGCCAGCTTGCTTTAGGCAGACAGTAAGGGAAGGGTCCCAGAGAGCCTCCAGCCCGTGTTTTGTGCAGATAGGGGGACTTGCACGGGGGGGCCCTCCTAAACATGCTCACAGCAGACTAAAGGTCCCCATGCACACGAGGGAATGGGGTGGAACCACCAGATATTTGCTCCTTAGACAGCGAGACCAGCCCCATCAGCTTCTATATAAAAGCCCTTGTAGTCAACTGGGAAGGGGGCGACCAGCAATCTGCTCTCAGGACCCCTCTTTTCGCTGAGAGCTTAACTTTTAGCTTAACGAGTTCCACTGCACTCACTCTTCGATGTCCCCGTGCCTGTTTCTTCCTGGTCATGAGACAAGAACCTGGACCCAGCTGAGCTAAAGAGCAAAACTCCTGCATCAGTGCTACAGAACACTATCCTCTCTGTTCTGTGCCATGCGACTCTACTATTCCACACCACACTACGTAATATTAATACTATGCTGTGTGTTCTAATCTAGATTGTATTATGCTATGCAATACTACGTCATTAGTTCAACTGAATACTCTACAATACTATCCCACTTGTTCTATTCTAGACCATGTAATACGATTTTTCCTATTGTATACTACACTACATAATGTTACACTGTTTCTTCTATTCTATGCTACCCTATATAACATTATGCTATTTGTTCTATTCTGCGCTACTCTATATAATTATATTCTGTTTGTTCCATTCTATACAATACCTTGCATCATTTTACCATGTTCTACGATACAAGAGTAGAGTCAGTTATACTTTCATAATCTTTTCCAAGCTCTTACCCAGTAAGAAATGTGATGTTTTACTATGCCTCACATAAATGCACATTTCATGATAATCAATGCCATTTCCTATGGTTGTAGAATTCTGTCTCTATGATTCTACTGATACGGCTTCTTTGGGCTTTTCTTTAAGTCCTTTGCAGTGTCTGGTTTCCTAGTGAAAAGATGACTAAGGTCCCGATAAGATCCTACAAAACCAGCATTCACACAGGCTCACCTGTGTGCACACTGCTGGACTCCATGTTGAAGGAGTGACAGGAAGACAGACGGCTGTCGGTGGATGGAAGGCAACAAGCACAGAGTAGATTCCAGAACTGAGACATGTACCAAGGCTCTGGCACAGCTGAGGGTCGATCCCAATTCTAGCCTCTCACAGAAAGGCAGAGGGGACTTAGCACAAAGAGCACGGAACTTTGCTTTAATAAAGCAAATGCTTACCATCCACTGTGAGGAGCTCAAGGAGAAATGGCAGTAGGCTCTACTAATGATACTGCTTTAAAAAATGGAAGGGAGAGGGTACATTTTCACATGGGCCATGTGGAAAGTTGGCTGGACCTGCCGCTGGACCTGACACTGGACCTGCTGCTGGACCTGCCCCTGGACCTGTCGCTGGACCTGCTGCTGGACCTGTTCCTGGACCTGATGCTGGACCTGCCGCTGGACCTGATGCTGGACCTGACGCTGGACCTGCCCCTGGACCTGCCACTCGGTCTGCTACTGGACTGCTAACAAATGCTGCAGATTTTTATGTAGAAAAAAGTACAATGCGTCTGAGAGCAGCTGTCCCAGCTCTGGATGAAGCCGGCAGAAAAAGGAAGCAGCAGAGACGCTGGTATCATTCAGTGGGCAGAGTCAATGACCCTCCTCTAAGTCCAGCAAAGCTCAACCTGCATGTCTGCAACTAGAAATACCAATCATAAGCCAGACCTCCTGGCAAATACCATTGACCTGCTGTAATTCTGTGTGGTGTATTATGTCCCATGTACAGGAAATCATTCACAAAGCCTTTAACCAGGAAGTACTAACATGACTTTTAATGCAATATAACAGCTTTGCACCCATTTAACATATATTTAACCCCAGTGGTATATTTAAATATATGTTTTATAGAACATCAGGCATGTTTACCTAATGGCTCGAACTTTCACAATGTCTCTCTCCCTGAGAGGACAGCGGAGGATCCCATGCACTGTCTCCAGGAACATGCCCCTCCCAGAGAGGATTCACAAATCAAATGTGCACATGCATGCATGCACAGACACATATCACACACACACACACACACATGGACACGCACACCTATATGCAATACATACATTCACACAGGCACACACGTTCACATAATCACATAATACCACCACATAACAGATGCGTACACATACACACAACACTCAAACACACGCACACAAACATACAACACTCAAACACACACGCACAAGCATACACACAACACTCAAACACACATGCATATACATACACATTCTGACACACATACATACGTAAGTGCGTAGACATAACATGCACAAATATACATGTATAACTATATACACATGAGCATCCATGCATGCCTACTTGCACATATGTGCAGTCGTGCCTAAACATGTAACACATGCACACACATACATGCAACACAAATACACATGCACACATATACACATGCATGCACATGTACATTACACACAAAGGCACACATACATGCACAACACATATACATGCAATACACACTTTCATACACATAAATGCAAACACACATACATACATACATCCCTCAAAGACCCCATTATTCAATTCTAAACAAAGTGGTTTATCCCCCAAATGTACCTTCCCGTAATTAATAAGCTCTACTGCACATTTCTTGTTTCAAATAATGAGGTCTCACACACAGCACACACACATTTATACTCCAATACGTGTGAACATATAAATAGAAATAGGCACACGTGCACGAAGACCCTCTTCTGTAAAGGTATTCTCAAACTTGAACTGAACGAATTCTGCTAATTATAGTCAGAGTCAGCAAAGATATATATTTGACCTCGGAATGAATATACTCGTTCTTTTCGTTACCCCTGGCAACAGCAAGAATGTAAAACAGAGTTGTGCGATATCATGTCACTTATTCAATCCCACTTCCTGGGATCTGACCCATTTGGAATAGCGTTTCTGTCTGAGTGATTTCCTTCTGACTAAAATCATGAGACAATTCCTTCTCTTCCTGCTTTCTCTTTCCCAGGCCTTTTCACTGCCCTTTCATCATCTCAGAAATAAATCATAATTGTCAAAATGGAACGCAAAGAAACAGCCTTAGGAGAGAATCCCACAATGGAATGGACCCAAGAGAGGAAAAAGTATTCTTTTTGAAAATGTACAAAAGGAAAAGTCAAGAGGCCTGGGTTCCCTCTCATGACAGAAACAGACGTCAGCATAGCAGGTCGCTCAGCACAGTTCAGCTCTGTGTATGAAACAGAGATTCTAGTCCTTGTCCCTGTTTCAAGCTCTGTGTATGAAATAGATTATAGCCCTTGTCCCTGTTTCATGATGTTGCAGTGAAGGTAACAAAACAGACAAAGGGCACAGGCTGCAGAAAAGGATTTTAAAAGGATGACTTTTAAAATGTGAGCCTGCTTTTCAAGGGCACAATGAGGACATTTTCAAGTATATTAAAGCTGATTTATAAGAGATAGGTATAAAGACTCTACAAGGTCGTTAGACTTTAGACTTACAAAGAAAACAAATCACATTCTCCTAGCATCACCAGTCAGGTGTTCCACAAATACTAAGAATAGCCACTGCAACGGGGTCCACTATGAGGGGTCAAAACATAACCCATGAAGCATGGCCGAGAGCTCCTATAACCTGATTTCTAGGAATCTAATTTTAAACATCCTCACAGCTAGCACATCACAAAAATACAGAGCTCCAAATGCTGTAACACAAGTGCTAACAACACCTAGCCAAAAATATACGAGGCATTTCAGGCAAAAATCCCAGAATCAGAAGAACACAAGTTTTCTAAGTTCTTCAAAAGCCGGCGCTGGTTGAGGCTCTTCTGCAGACTTCAACAAAAGACACGCTAGAATTAGCCATTGACGGTAACCCTGAGTCAACACGCACAGTGTTCGGAAAAGCACAAGGCCTGCTCCGGCTTGAGACCCTGGGAACTTTCTCTGGACCGCACCGAGTGGACGACTTTGAGAACTCAAAATAACCAACAACCAGTCCATGAACAGGGAAAGAAGACTGCAGCCTCCCTGGGGACCTGGCTCCATGCCTGCCCCCTTTCTTCCAGATACCTTTGCCCTTCCTGGCTCCCTCCTCCACCTGGAGATGCTCCGGGTTCAGGCCCCTCTCCAGTTGTGTCTCGGTCCACAGCTGGCTACCTGTGTGAAGCACCAGGCCTTGAAGGACCATCTCCACCTGCTTCCTGCACTTCCCACCCACTTCCACCATGACACCCAGGCTCTGGCTGCTCTCAGGGATCAGGGCCGCCAGGCTCCCCTCACAGGCTCCAACTGGAGTCCTGCCCCCTGGTTTTCAGCAACACTTGGGACTTTCTCCTGGAAACTCTCGGCTCTGGGCTTTAGTGAACTGCGCCATCCAGCTCTTCTCTGCACTCTAAGCAGGGCCTTCTCTGGGTCTTCCAACCCTTCCTCCATTTCCAAATGTGGGCTTTCCTTTGGCCTCCTCTCTCCGGACATGCACGCCTCACACTCTGGCTACTTGACCTGCACTTCTACCTAAGAGGCTCCCAAATGCTCCCTGCTCCAGATTTTCCCCAAGCCTCCTCCTGTATTTCCAAACTTGCAGCTTGCAGTGGTGTCTCTAAGTATCTCTGAGTCAGGTCCACACTTGCTTCTCCTGATTTCCGGCAAAGCGCAACGGCGACCTCGGGGTGCAGACTCGCAGCTTCATCCGCCTTCCTGTACTCCCTCTTCCCCTCCTGACCCAGGCACCGAATTGCTCAGCTCACTGGCTGCCTTCTCTCCTCCTCCGGCCACGGCGAGTGCCCTGCATGAGCCTGTCCTGTCACCCCCCGGCTCCACGGCATGCCGCACATCAGAGACACGATTCTCTCCGAAACCCTCAGTGGTTCCCTAGTATCCCACAGGTAAGGACTTCCACATTCTGGCCCCAATCTAACTTTCTGGCCTCAGATATGCACATGCATATTTTATCTATGCAAAGAGAGTACAGGCCTCACACCCGCTCTCATTCCTGGGCTCCTAGTTCCTCTTAAAGGTGCTGTATGAGGTACCTATGCACTTTCCAAACACTAACTGAATATGCGCTTGGAGAACACTTACTTGATAATTTTGTGGCATTGCCGGATAACGTGGACAAAGTGAGAACTACGCAGGTGTGTGGATGCTGCCTTGCCCAGACCTCACTTACCCAGACACTCCCAGATGCTCAAGGTGACCAGCCCTATTGGCGCACAGGCAGGCGCAGGCTGCACCCCCACAGCCGGGCCCCGCGAGCTGAACTATAATTACGAAGCAGTTGTTTGCTCCTAAATCTGTTTATGCTGGTGCATTTGTTACACATTACTGAAACCAATAAAGTATGACTCCAAAGAGAGAATAATTGTATGAAAACTAAGTTGGATGCCTTTCAAAGACTTAATATAGGGGAATTTTTTTTTTCATTTTAATCTTTTTAAAATTGCTATCAAATTAGGTATGGGCAAAAAATATATACAATGTTTGAGGAAATAATTTTTAACGGTTTCATATCTAACATACCTTGCTTCTCTTGTGTTGCCTATTCTCTTCTAGAAGAATAAAAACTGTGGCAGGCCTGCGATGGCTGTGGTTGAGGAAAGAGGCCACAGCCACAGCCAGCAGAACCATGCTCAGCAGCAGCCTAGCCCCGCGTGGAAGAGGCGTGAACACTCTCGGGAGAGGTGGATGTGCACTAACCGTTCCCAGCTCTGACCTCTTTATCTGAATGTGGTGATTGGTTTTATCTGAATGTCAGACAAAAGGGTGTCTACGTCCAGGAAAGACTCTAAACACTCTGGACGCTGCTGCGGCAGATGGTGACCGTGACCCACTGATACCACTCTCCAGTGGGCAGCCAACCCAGTCTCCTAATCGTAAAGGACATTCATAGCAACACTACGAAAAAGAAACACTACTGTTCTGACCCAGAAAAGTGAAATGTAAAACATAAAATACACAGGTTCTAACTAAGAGGCAGACAGACCGGGCACGGTGGCTCACGCCTGTAATCCCAACCCCTTGGAAGGCCAAGGCGGGTGGATCACTTGAGGTCACGAGTTTGAGACCAGCCTGGTCAACATGGTGAAACCCCATCTCTACTAAAAATGCAAAAATTACCCGGATGTGGTGGCGGGCACCTGTAATCCCAGCTACTTAGGAGGCTGAAGCAGGAGAATTGCTTGAACCTGGGAGGTGGAGGTTGCAGTGAGCCGAGATCACGCCACTGCACTCTAGCCTGGGCAACTCCTTCTCAAATAAAATAAAATAAAATAAAATAAAATAAAATAAAATAAAATAAAAGGCAGACAAACAAAGGAGATTTCCTCTGATCTTAAAAACAGAAGTATTTGTTTCACAGCGTGGATAATTGAAGATCTGCATAGAAATCACCTAGGGTCCCGCCCTCCCTCACAACAGACTGGGATAGAGGGAAGGAGGGCAGGAGGTGGGCCCCTTGTCCACGAGAGCCTCCTCCCACCCCATCCCCTTCCTCAGGAGGGCGGCCTGCCCAGTGCAGGCTCCTTTCTCCCCAGGTAAGACCCTGGCGTCTCTACAGGAACACCCACCTCCCTTCCCTGCAATCCACTCCAGCTGCTCACGGCCAGTCAAGGGGGGCGCTCTTCAGAGAGGAGCAAACGGTTTGGAGGACAGCCTGAACTCCAACGTCCCAGGTGTGGCTTTCCAGGAAGCACAGAGGAAGGATGCAGGTCCCGAGAAGGACACTTGAACCCAGGCCTCATTTCACAACTGTTTCCTACTTTCGATTTGCTTAGTTTACCTCATGAGGTACCTCGAGGAGAGAAAGCAGAGCTGGGATCTGCCCCGAGACTGCTTCGGGAAGAGCTGGGTGGGTACCAAGACCCTCAGACCGAGGGCTGAGCTGCGTGGCTATGACCCCAACACTGCAGCTCCCCAAGCGTGTGTCCCTGTGTGTCACGCAAACCCCTGCCACACAGGTGACACACGCCACACGCCTGACACAGGCTCAGCACACAGGGAGCGATCAGTAAGTGGTGACTAGAGAGAAGTGACGGCCTTCAGCGTGGATGGAGAAAACAGGCCACAGACTCACAGAGGAAACGCCACAGATCCACAGACGGAGAAAACACCACAGACGCACGGACGGAGGAAACACCACAGACGCATGGAGGGAAGAAGTGCCACAGACGCACGGAGGGAGGAAAAGTGCCACAGACGCAGGGACGAAAGAAACGCCACTGACGCACGGATGGAAGAAACGCCACAGACGCATGGACGGAGAAAACGTGCCACAGAGGCACACACGGAGAAAACAGTCCACAGATGCACGAACAGAGGAAACGCCACAGACGCACGGACGGAGGAAACAGGGCAGAGACGCCCATACACCAGTGTGGAACGTCGGACAGGAACGTCCCGGCCATGCACTGTCCACTCCCCCTAGAGACTTCCCACCCCAGAGCACTCAGGATGGCTGTGGAGCTCCTGCCACGCACCCCAGAGGCGAAGCTGGGGAGCCAGAGATGAGCAGGTTCACGTCCATCAAATGCAGCTGCAATCCCTGTAATAACTGGAGGTCACTATTAAACAGAAGGGCACTTCACTTGGAATAAAAGCACTCTGCATAAAAGAACTAAAGATTGGCTGGAGACAGCTTAGAAACCGTCACCATTATTCTTGTTAGTGACAGCGAAGCTTCAAGAGTGGTCACTTTTCCTGTAGAAATCCCACAGAGGTGATTCCTGGAACTCATTTGGAATATTTCTTTCCCAGAAACCACACAACCAAGAACTTAATAGTGCCGTCTCTTGACCAGAAAGATTCAGATTTCTGATGAAACTAAACCCTGTCCAGCCTCCTGATTCTAGAAGATGCTGTACAGAAAAGCTAACTCAAAGGGGTCTCATTTCTTTTGTCATCCACGACACATAAAAAAATTTTTTAAATATACAAAAAAATGTAGGAATTGTACAGTGAATACCCATGTGTCTACCCCCTGGATCACAGACTAGATTTACATGTAAAGTTCTAAAGGTTCCCAGCTAAGGAAATGTGCAGTGTAAGCCTCTACCTGGTTAGAACAAAGGGGAATGGAATGAGCTTTCCCCAGCCTTGCTGCTCAGCTGGGAGGGGCTGCCACAGCTCAGCCACCCCACCCCAGAGCACCCAGGATGGCTGTGGAGTTCCTGCCACCCACCCCAGACGTGAGGCTGGATCCCCATTCGCGGTGTTAAGAATGAGCCAGCCTTTAGAGGCCATGTGGTCTATACTTGAATAGAAAATGTTCCAGGAAACTAAAGATTCCAATGCGTGCACTGAATCCTAACCATTTGAAACCCAGGCTCCTCATCTATACACGAAGAACAACGCTCTCTCCTGGGAAAGCATTTCAGAAGGACGAAAAAGGATCCACATGAGAGCAGCTGAAAACTACAAGGCATCATGCAATTATAAGCCTTTTTCTATATCTTTGTTTCAAGGAATGTCAGCATTCTAAATATTGCAGTTCATTCCACATCACCTTTCAGGAGCAAATCATAACGATCAAAACTATCAGCAGAATCACTACCAGCTCAGTCGCCATGTGCTTCTTCTTCCTGCATGACAATTCCTGCAGAACGATGGGACCATCCAAGAATGGCTCCCTGCCATCATGTGCCCATTCTCCTTCCCCAGGGGGCTATTCCTGTACTCACGGGGCATGGGAAACCTGTATAACGCCACCAGAAAGTCCTTGTTTGACTTACACACTTCCCAGAAGGGCTGATTTTATCCAGAATCCTAACTGTGTCAAACACTAAACCTAAGAAATCATCAAGAAACCAAGGAAATGTAAGGCCATGTCCTGCCCCGGGTGCATGGCTACTAGGGGAGAAATAGAAAATGAGACATGAAAGGAAACTTTTAAGATATTCAGACCATCACTGGATGATTCCAGGAACCCATTACAGATCATTGCTGTTCCTAATAACAGGAAAGAAATTCTAAAATCCCAACAGGCATGGTGAGTCCCTCACTTGCATGAAGTCAAAATAATAATCCATCACTCTCTTCAAAAGGACAAAAGAAAAACTCTACTTCCTCTTCATATTAATTTGTGTACAAGCGACTTAAGTGAGAAAATCTTAATGTCTGGACTGTGATATCAATAGCAAAATAATCCCAAGATTCTCAATTAAAAGATAGAGACGGCCTGAATGAATTTAAAACAAGAAAAACCGACTATATGCTGCCTACAAAAAACTCAGTTCAGCTGCAAAGACACACATAGACTAAATGTGAAGGGATGGAAAAACACATTCCACATTAATGGAAATCAAAAGTAAGCAAGAGTAGCCATATTTATTTCAGATCAATCACAATTTAAGTCAAAACCTGTAAAAAGGAGACAAAAAGGTAATTATATAATAAAGAGATCAAAATAGCAAAAGGATATAACAATTACGAGTATATGTGCACCCAACAACAAAGCACTCAGATATATAAAGCAAATATTAGTAGATCTAAATAGAGAGAGAGGTCGGGCGCGGTGCCTCACGCCCATAATCCCAGCATTTTGGGAGGGATGTGGAGGCAGGTGGATCACCTGAGGTCAGGAGTTTAAGACCAGCCTGGCCAATATGGTGAAACCCTGTCTCTACTAATACAAAAAATTAGCCCAGCATGGTGGCACATGCCTGTAATCCCAGCTACTTGGGAGGCTGAGGCAGGAGAATCACTTGAACTCAGGAGGTGGAGGTTGCAATGAGTTGAGATTGCACCTCTGCCCTCCAGCCTAGGCAACAAGAGCAAAACTCTGTCTCAAATAAATTTATATATACATATATATGTATAGAGAGAGACAGGGAGACACCAACACAACAATAGTAGGAGCTTCAAAATCTCACTGTCAGTACTGGAGGTCATCTAGACAAAAAATAACAACAAAACATCAAATTTAAAGTCCAGTGTAGACCAAATGGACCTAACAGACATTTACAGAACATTTCATCCAACAGATACAAAACGCACATTCTTCTCAGCACATGGAACATTCTCTAGAATCCACCACATGCTAGGCTACAAAAGAATTCTCAATACATTTTTTTCTAAAATTGAAATAACATCTAGGATATTCTCAGACTCTAACAGAATAAAGCTATAAATCAACAACAAGGAACAGACACTGCTCAAAAGAAGACATTTATGCAGCCAATAGAGACATGAAAAAATGCTCATAATATAGAATGAGACCACCACTTCTCCTGTTGTCTTTCCCAGCTTTTCCCCGTCTCCCCTTTTCCCTAGTTTATAAGACAGGAGAAGGGGGAGAAAACAAAAAGTTAGAAAGAAACAGAAGTAAGATAAATAGCTAGACGACCTTGGCACCACCACCTGGCCCTGGTGGTTAAAATAATAATAATAATATTAACCCCTGACCAAAACTACTAGTGTTATCTGTAAATTCCAGACATTGTTTGAGAAAGCAGTGTAAAACGTTTTGTTCTGTTAGCTGATACATGTAGCCTCCCATCATGTTTTGTCTGAGGCTAGTCCTGCTACAATAATCACTCGCCATCAGAGAAATGCAAATCAAAACCACAATGAGATACCATCTCACACCAGTTAGAATGGTGATCATTAAAAAGTCAGGAAACAACAGGTGCTGGAGAGGATGTGGAGAAATAGGAACACTTTTACACTGTTGGTGGGACGGTAAACTAGTTCAACCATTGTGGAAGACAGTGTGGTCATTCCTCAAGGATCTAGTACTAGAAATACCATTTGACCCAGCCATCCCAATACTGGGTATATACCCAAAGGATTATAAATCATGCTGCTATAAAGACACATGCACACGTATGTTTATTGTGGCACTATTCACAACAGCAAAGACTTGGAACTAACCCAAATGTCCATCAATGACAGACTGGATTAAGAAAATGTGGCACATATACACCATGGTATACTATGCAGCCATAAAAAAGGATGAGTTCATGTCCTTTGTAGGGACATGGATGGAGCTGGAAACCATCATTCTCAGCAAACTATCGCAAGGACAGAAAACTAAACACCGCATGTTCTCACTCATAGGTGGGAAATGAACAGTGAGATCACTTGGACACAGGAAAGGAAACATCACACACTGGGGCCTGTTGTGGGGAGGGGGGAGGAGGGAGGGGGGAGGGATAGCATTAGGAGATATACCTAATGTAAATGATGAGTTAATGGGTGTAGCATACCAACTTGGCACGTGAATACATATGTAATAAACCCGCACATTGTGAACATGTACCCTAGAACACAAAGTTTAATTTAAAAAAAAATCAACAACAAGGAGAACTTTCAAAACTGTATAAATACATAGAAATTAAACAATATGCCCTTGAATAGCCGATGGGTCAATGAAGAAATTAAGAAGGAAATTTAAAAATTTCTTGAAATAAATGAAAACAGAAACACAACATATCAAAGTTTATGGTATACAGCAAAAGCAGTATTAAGAGGAAAGTTTATAACAATAAACTCCTACATTTAAAAAACAGATTTAAAATAAACAACCTAACAACGAACTGCAATGAGCTAGAAGAGCAAGAACAAATCAAATCCAAAAGTGGTAGAAGAAAAGAAATAACAAAGATCAAAGAGGAACTAAATAAACTTGAAACTAACAAATATAAAAATGAAGAAAAAAATGTTGGTTTTTTGAAAAGATAAATAAAATAGACAAACCATTAGCTACACTAAGCAAACAAAAAGAAATCCGAGAGAAATAAAATTAGAAACAGAAAAGGAGAATGACAGTTGATACCACAGAAATACAAGGGATCATTACAGACTATTTTGAACAGCTATATGTCAACAGATTGGAAAACCTAGAAGAAATGGATAAATTCCCGGACACGTACAACCTACCAAGATGGAACCAAGAAGAAACGGAAATCCTAAAACAGACCAATAATGAGTAACATGTATGACTAAGTAATAATAAAAAGTCTCCCAACAAAGAAAAGCCCAGGACTAGGTGACTTCGCAGCTGAATTCTACACATTTTTGTTTCAATTCTTCTCAAACTATTCCAAAAGTATTGAAGAGGAGGGAATCCTGCCAAGTTCATTCTTCAAGACCAGCATTACCCTGATACCAAAATAAGACAAGGACACAATAAAAAGAGAAAACTATAGGTCAATATCCCTGATGAACACAGATGCAAAAATCCTCAACAAAATACTAACAAACTGAATCCAACAGCAAATCAAAAAGATTATACACCATGATCAAGTGGGATTTATCCCACGATGCAAGGATTGCTCATCAAACACAAATCAATAATCATGCTACATCACATCAACAGAATTAAGGACAAAAACCATAATATCATTTCGATAGATACAGAAAAAGCATTTGATAAAATTCAACGCTGCTTCATGATAGAAAGTCTCAACAAAAGAGGCACTGAAGGAAAAATACCTCAACACAATAAAGGCCATATGTGACAAACCCACAGCTAACATAATGGGGAATGGGGAAACACTAAGAGCTTTTTCTCTGAGATCTGTAACAAGACAAGGACGCCCACTTGTGCCACTCCTATTCAACACAGCACTGAACGTCCTAGTCAAGAGCAGTCAGGCAAGAGAAAGAAATCAAGGGCACCCAAAGTGGAAAGGAGGCACTCTAATTGTCTGTTTTCAGACAATGTGCTCTTATATATTTAAAAAAAAAAAAAAGACTCCAGCAAAAATCTCTTTGAACTGATAAACAAATTCAGTAAAGTTACAGAATACAAAATCAACATATAAAAATCAGTAGCATTTCTATAGACCAACAATGAGCCAGTGAAAAAAGAAATCAAGAAAGCAATCCCATTTAACTACAAAAATATAAAATAAAAATAAAAATACCTCAGAAGAAATCTAACCAAGAAGGTTAAAGATCTCTATGAGGAAAACGATATTCTACCCTCTGAAGGTAGAACAGTGGCTTCTAGAGACAGGAAAGGGCGGCGGGAAGGCAGAAAGGGAGAGGTTGTCTAATGGATACAAAATTACATCTAGATAGTAAAAATAAGGGTTAGTGTGCTATAGCCTTGTAGGGTGACTATAGTTTACAATTTATTGTATATTTTCAAGCAGCTAGAAGAGAGGATTTTAAATATTCCCAGCATTAAGAAATGACAAATGTTTGAGATGATGGACATGCTAATTACCCTGAGTTGCTAATTACACACGAAAAACATGTATTGAAATATCATACTGTATCCCATGGATATGTACTATAATGTGTCCATTAAAAATAATAATTGTTAAAAACCCAAGGGTCATTTCTCATGTGTCCTATGTCAGTGTTGTGGTCCATTGGTGGAGACCTAGCCATTTGCAAGTAAGACTATAGTCACTTGAGCTGAAAGCAAATGAATCGTCACAAAAATTACCACTGGCACCAAGTCTTCTTTCCAGAATTTCCTGCCCACAGCACTGCCACAGTCACTGTGGGCAGGAAAGACACACTAGCACCCAAGTTTCAACCCCAGTACAGTTGATGCTTTTATTTCTCTGGTTTGGAATAGGTGTGTGTTCATAATT
This sequence comes from Macaca nemestrina, assembly GCF_043159975.1. Taxonomy (NCBI): domain Eukaryota; kingdom Metazoa; phylum Chordata; class Mammalia; order Primates; family Cercopithecidae; genus Macaca; species Macaca nemestrina. The sequence continues at coordinate 10,641 of NW_027257702.1, read as the reverse complement.
TACGTTTACTCCAACCGTCCCCTTGCTTAAATAGCTTCTTAAGGATAACTTCCTCTTACTAAATCCCAACAGCTTCTGAGCATCCATTATATTCTCCAAAGTAAATAAAAAGAGAAAACGTGTTGAAAGCCTGATAATGTTCACTTAAGAATCCAGCATGATGTACAGCTTGAAATGGCTACTCCACCTTGTTCCTTTACATGACTTTTAAAGTAGCCCCAGTTATTATACATAATTGAAGTCATAATTTCTGCAATACCATTAGGTCCACGAACGGTGGGGCCAGGGGACTTCAAAGTCTGTCTCCGATTTTTTTTTTTTAAAAAAAGGAAAGCTCATGAGAGTAGGTAATGAAAATAAATATTCACACAACTCGGAACAGGGGATGGTGAAACATAAAACTCCAGCCTGGCACAGGTGTCCAGCCAGTGAGGGTGGGGACACAGACTCATACGGTCCCCACAATCCCTCAAAAATGCCACAGACAGGTGGGTGGCCTGAGACAGAGCCAGGCTCCGAATTCCGGGAGCTGTCTGGCTCATGTGCACCTCATGTGGTCCACAGTGCACGAGGATGCCCAACGTCACCAGTCCCGGTGCAGAACACAAGAATGCCCCATGGCATGAGCCCCCGCTGCACAGCATAGCCCGAAGGTGCCAGCTCAGACTCCTACACACGCTGGTCACCAAGGCACTGCCCTCCAGGAAGGAGGACCCCAGAGGTCGTGGCAGGGTGAGGTTCTGCTCTTCATCATCCGCGAGCAGAGGGGAAAGTCACAGCAGACATTTGGGGAGCCTCTACACGTGGTTCTGGGACTCTGAGTGGAGGTTCAAAGATGTCCCCAGGTACGCCAGACTCAAACCTAAAAAAGACCCATTCTTCCAGATATGCCCAGACTGGAACCTAGATAGGCCATCCTTCCTAGCTTTTCTCTGGAAAAGCAGGCTTAAAAGAGTATCGACTAAAAGGGGCCACCAGGAAGACAGAAGTCCTATCTTTAAAAAAAGATTTTTTTTTTTTTTTAAAAAGAGGCACTGAGGCTCTGACCCATCTGAGCACAGAGTACATGCTCGGCAGCCTCTGTCAGAGCAGAGCAAGTACACACATGCTCTCCATGCCCTGTGCTCCCAGCACCCGTGCTCCCCGCACCCATGCTTCACACGCCCGTGCTCCCCACACCCGTTCTCCCCGCACTGTGCTCCCTGCGCCCATGCTCCCTACACCTATCTGTGCTCCCCATGCCTATGCTCCCTGAAGCCGTGCTCCCCGCACTGTGCTCCCTGCGCCCATGTCTGCTCCTCGAGCTCTCTTCCACTGGTTTCCTCTGTACATCCCTCTTGATAGTCACTGTCACCTCGAATCACCTGGCTAAATGGAGGTAAAGAAAAAGTCTAGAGTAGCACATTGGAGGACAGAGTGGAAGTGGCTATTTAACAAGCAGGGCTATGAGATGAGCGCATCTGATCCCCATTAATCCTGACGGTCAGTTGATTAGCCCTGTTCAACAGCTGGGGACACTGAGGTGTGGAAGGACGGGCTTGCTTACCCCAGACGATGCTGACAGTGTGGGCCCAGCCCAGTCCCACAGCCACCAGGAGGAGGCTCCTCACTGGGCAGGCGCGGAGGTGCAGCCCAGAGAACGCTTGGGACCCCGGCACAGACTCCTCAGGAAGGAAACAGAAAGGCCCACAGAGACTCAAGCAGCACAGAAGAAGGTCACCCACAAGTTAAAAATAGATGTTTGTGCTTTACCGTCCCAGAGTGCTAAAAATCCAACCCACTCACACGCACAGCCTGACGTGAGCCTGGCCTCCTGCAGCACTGGGCTAAGCGAGAGACGTACCTGCCTCTCTCCCGACAATAGCAGACTTGGCAGCTATTCTTCAATGTACTTGACACGCTTCCGTGAGGGATTAAGCGACACTCTGTCGACACTGGCTAAGTTTAATCCTGACACAGCCAACCATCTAGATCTGCAGTGAACAAACAACTTACTTTGGATGATTCTGCCACTAACAAAGACCCTGAATCTCCCACCAAAGCTTAGTGACACGACTTACCTTTCTGTTTTCATTTCAGGTACACTGGCCCACATGATCTAATTTACCTGCTGATAATGCCTTGGAAAGACCACCAGGGGGCCCCACACCATTTTCAGCTTTAGAGGGATGTGAATTTCCCTTTGATGAGAAAGGTGATGGGGAAATAAAACAAGGATCCAAAACAGATGCCTGTGTGTTTCCTGGGAGTGATAAAGTCAGGAACTGCCTCTGTGTGTCAGGCGAGGGAGTAACAGAGACAATGGCACCAACTCCTGAGACAGAGGACCTGATGCATGGTGCAGCCACCGCCTGTGGCCAAGGAAATTCCAGGGAATGTAGACCCCAGTTGTATGGTACAGCCACCATGTGCGACCACAGAAATTCCAGGAATGCAGACCCTCAGTCACATGGTACAGCCACTATCTGCAGCCACAGAAATTCCAGAGAACGCAGACCCTCAGACACATGGTACAGCCACTATCTATGGCCATGGAAATTCCAAGGAATGCAGACCCTCAGTCACATGGTACAGCCACCATATATGGCCACGGAAATTCCGAGGAATGCATACCCCAGTCGCATGGTGCAGCCACAGCCTGCAGCCACAGAAATTCTGGAGAACGCAGACCCCAGTCGCATGGTACAGCCACTACCTATGGCCATGGAAATTCCAGAGAACAGAGACCCTCATTCCCATGGTACAGCCACCACCTATGGCCACGGAAATTCAGGGGAACGCAGACCCTCAGTCACATGGTACAGCTACCACCTGTGGTCACAGAAATCCTGGGGAACACAGACTCCAGTCGCATGGTGCAGCTACCACCTGTGGTCACAGAAATCCTGGGGAACACAGACTCCAGTCGCATGGTGCAGCCACCACCTGCAGTCACGGAAATTCCAGGGAATGCAGACCCCAGTCACATGGTGCGGCCACCACCTGTGGCCATGGAAATTCTGGGGAATGCAGGCCCCAGTCTCTAAAGTATGAACTTCACTGCAGTGAATGTGGAAGAGTTTCTCTCTGTGCAGAGCTCAGTATCCAGAAGGGGAGATGGCCCCAGGAATGCCTTCCTCCTCTTCAGAGCTCAGGGCCTAGGGCTGACACCCTTGGGAGGGGTCCTTGTTCAGCAATTGTGCCTGTGGAGGGTCCCCCAACACTCACCGTGCACCTCCTAGGAGCAGAGGCTACAACAGGGAGCCAGAGACCAAGCTCTGCTCAGACAACAGTGAGCTGATGGCCTTCCACTCTAAGTTCAACAGGGACCCAGGGACCAAGCTCTGCTCAGACAACAGTGAGTTGATGGCCTTCCACTCTAAGTTCAACAGGGACCCAGGGACCAAGCTCTGCTCAGACAATAGTGAGCAGATGGCCTTCCACTCTAAGTTCAACAGGGACCCAGGGACAAAGTTCTGCTGAGACAACAGTGAACTGATGGCCTTCCACTCTAAGTTCCAACTGCATGGAATGTGTATTCCATGAATGCTTGTTAAATGAATGATTCATATAAGGTCATCTGTGCTGACCTTTGCTGGTCTGCTGACTGTGAGCTTCAGAGCATAGGCCTCATTCCTGGAGCAGCCAGCTCTTCCCAGAGCGACGGCCGCTGCAGGGCAAAGCCCAGAGCTTGTCCTGCAGCAACACACTCAGGACCCTGCGCTGGGCACGCTGGGGGCCTCTCCAGCAGAAGATCCCCAGCCCTGACCTTGCAATACCAGTGAACCCCAGGGGAGTCCCAAGTGCTCAAAATCATGTAAATGTCCATTGTGATTTAACATATCAATTTTAGAAGAAAGGGCATATTGCCACCTCCCTCCTCAAACTAGGGACTATAAATCGATCCATCACCCTAACTGAGACTCTGCCTTAAATTCTGCTAAAACTACCATCCAAACACTCAAATTTACATTAGCGTTAAGGGAAAAAAAAAAACTAAAACAAACACCTGTAAGAAACGGTCAAGTAACCTGTGATACATCAACCCAAAGATTAAACATGAAAACAATGAAGTAGCAAGATATTAAAAGAATATAAACTCTATGTACATCATGGCCCAAGGTTCTAAAATTACACAGAGACAAAGACTGGAATGGAAGGGGGATATGTTTACAGATACATTTTTTATTTTTTAATTTTTAATATTACTTCTCTAATGTATGATTTGACTAACCAGATAATTCAGCAAAAAATAAAAAAATTAATTATGCCTATAGATAAATATGTAAAGAATCCTTTTCTTTGATGCCAATGGAATTAGTTTGGGTCTGACCCACAGTCTTCAATCTTTTAATTAAGACACAAAAATCATCTTTCAAGCTGTTAGGAAAAAAAGAAGAAAAAGATTGAAAACCAGGAGCCCAGAAGAAAAGGACTCGCTATGTATCACAGCGTCTCTCCACGCCTCTCCACCCCGGACAGTGCTCCCTCTTTCCCCATTTTCATACCTACTGCACAAAACACTTAGTAAAGAACTATCTCAATTCATGAGTCACACAGCACAAAGGGCCAGTGTCGCTGCCAAACATACCCTGCAGCCCCAAAACGAAGAGGCAACTGGTTCCTTCCTTCCTCAGTGAAGGAAGAATGAGAGGCTGCTGGTTGTCATTTTAAATCTCACACCTCAATGTCTTAGCACTTTCCTGCTTTGTTGGTTTCCAGGGCTTATTAAAATTAACCACCACCCCCCCCCCCCCCCCCCGCGGATATTGAAGAAAGAAAGCAGGACGGTTGTGCAGGCTTCCAAGAGGCAGAGCCCTGCTTCCGCGGCCACCTCTGTCTTTCTACCCACAGCAGCCGGGTTTACCAATTAGTCTCCCTTAAAGAGCAGTTTATGCTCATCGTGAACAAATGGATGCAATTGCTTCTTTTGAGATGCAGCAAGTTTTGGGCCCTCAGCAAAAAGAAGAAAGAAAGAAAGAAAGAAAGAAAGAAAGAAAGAAAGAAAGAAAGAAAGAAAGAAAGAAAGAAAGAAAGAAAGAAAGAAAGAAAGAAAGAAAGAAAGAAAGAAAGAAAGAAAGAAAGAAAGAAAGAAAGAAAGAAAGAAAGAAAGAAAGAAAGAAAGAAAGAAAGAAAGAAAGAGAAAGAGAAAGAAAGAGAGAGAGAAAGAAAGAGAAAGAAAGAAAGAAAGAAAGAAAGAAAGAAAGAAAGAAAGAAAGAAAGAAAAAAGAAAAGAAAGGAAAAGAAAAGAAAGAAAGAAAGAAAGAAAGAAAGAAAGAAAGAAAGAAAGAAAGAAAGAAAGAAAGAAAGAAAGAAAGAAAGAAAGAAAGAAAGAAAAAACAGGGCACTGGCACAACAGTCATAACCTCTGCTTTGCACACACAGAAGGAAAGTTAAAGCCCTGGAGGCGGAGGCGTTCGGAAAGGGAAGGTGGAAGTAGGAAGGACGCCCACGGGATAGAGTGGTCAGAAACAGACCACCTCACCAAAGGGCGCCTTAGACGTTCCAGAGGACAAAATGCCCCTCTTTCCAGGGTAAACACCCATTTGCCAAACTCAGCCAGTGACGGCAAGCAGGAGTTTGCTTTTTTTTTTTAAGGCGTCTGAGTAACGATGACAAGAGCAAGAAATGAGCTTAATAATGGGACTGACAGGGCCCTGGGCTGGTGACTCTGCTGATGTGCACAGCATCAAAACCCAGGTTCCTCAGTGCGCTCCCTCTGCAGTTCAGGACAGCACTACAACTCACCCCATCAATCACTGCTTAAAAAATCAGTTCTAAAAAAAGACGACCCATTTGAAAGCAGCCGGAGGAGGAAGACAGAGAGTGTCTCACAGAATCCAACCGCTTGTAGCCTCGGAACCATAACAAGAATATGAAACTAGCGGGTCCAGTGTGAGGCAGAACAGAGACGCCGTCACGGCTCTCAGGAGGCTGAGCAGGAAGCGCATGGCTCAGGCCCTGCAACGCCCTAAGGGCGCCTGGAGCAGCCCACAGGCCTGTGTCCTTCGTGTGGGTTCACCTTCCTAGTTTCCTGGGTAAATTCAATGTACAGCATTTATTCGCCAAGAAAAGAACATTCAAATCAAACTACTGTCATAACTCTGAAGGGCTCTTAACACTCCAGTCCACACGTTCAAAAGCCCACAGATATCAGTGCTGCCACTGTGCAGGTAACAATGTTTTGGATGCATCATGCACGTAACCAGTAACGATGTTTTCATGTTTTCCGTAGCCATCTCATTCAGGATACTAAAATGATCTGTGACGACTTGATACTTAGTTATCTGTGATTTTCACATAGATTTAACAAGGCTACCTGGCCAAGAAGGCCTCACCCTCCTGAACCTGGGCACCGGTGCCCCTACGTGCACCCGGGGCCTGGGGAGCGCAGTCTCCACCACCTCTCGCTCTTCAATGTTAAATGTCCTCCCGGAGCGCCTGCGTCGTGGGCCCAGGCTCGGCCCCTCCTGGAGAGCCCTTTCCACATTACAGGACAGGGGAAGCCCAGAGCCCGCGCTGCGGCGCCGCTGACGTCCGGGAGTCCCCGCTTCCTGGTCCTTCCCGTCCGCGGAGGCTGGCGGGGAGGGCCTGGGACCCATTTTAGTTTTCGGTTTTGTCACGAGCCGGAAGGCGACAGCACATGCGAGCGCAGGAAACCCTTTTTTAAAATCTTCCAACGGAAACGCGAGGGGCTGCCGGACTGCCTCGGAGACGCTAGGCGGGAACCCAGAGCACCCCTGCCGTTTCCCGCATTGCAGCAGCCGGGACCCCGCCCACGCCGCGGGGGGCCCGAGGCGACAGGAGGCCCGCCGGGATCCGGCCGTTTCTTCCTCCACAAGCTGGGGGGTGGCGTGGGGCGGAGTTGGGGGGCGGGGGCAACTTAAGAAGTGATCGCGCTGTACCCAGGATTCGGAGGGGAAGCCCGGCCCCATCCTACAGCTCAGAGGCAGAACGACCCCGGAAGGTGCTCCAGGCGACCCCCTCTACCAGGCTCAATTTAAAACATAAACCGGAGAGGGTGGAAAGCTCACTATTTTCCGAATGGAGGTTCCTATCGCCATGTTCCTTCCTCCTCCGCCCCACCCGGCAAGGACCCCGGGGCTGCCTTGCCGGCTCCCGCCGCCCCGCAGGTACCCCTGCCGCTCCCGGGCACGGGCTTCTCCCCAGTTCTTCCCATCGCTTCCCCGCTCTTCTCCCCAGTTCTTCCCATCGCTTCCCCACCTTTCCCCGGGTCCTCCCATCGCTTCCCCCTCTTCTGCCCGGTTCCCCCATCCCCTTTGCCCTGTTCTCCCCTTCTCCCTCTTCTCCCCTTCTCCGTCCGTCCCTCCCTCGCCGCCCGGAGGGGGGCGCGCACCTTGAGCATGTCCCCCGCTGGTCAGCACGCCGATGGCCTTGCCGGCCCCGGAGAGGTGCTCCAGGAACTTCCGCAAGGAGCCCTTGGGGGCCCGGGAGTCGTCCGCGTCCAAGGCGAGGAGGCCGAGGGCAGCCGCTAGTCCGGGTGCGCAGCAGGCAATGGATACCCTGCCGGCGCGCGCCCGACTCGGAAAAGCTGCCCCGCCCGCGCCCCCGCCCGGCCCTAGCGTCAAAGGGTCTTGACGGGCGGGGCCCAAGCGCACAGGAGGGGCTGCGGGGGTGGGGCGCGGCTAGGGGCAGGGGCAGGGGCAGGGAAAGGGGCAGAGAAAGGGGCAGGGGCTGGCCGGGGCCGGGTGTGGGCAGGAGGACCTACGCAGGGGTCGTCGTAGGTGGCTGCCGCGCTAGCGGTGGGTGAGGTCGCGGAGGCGGGGGTAGCACCACAAGTGGGCGGAGTCCCTGGGGGTGGGGCCGCGTTGCCGGTGCGCTAGCCTCGCGGGTGGGTTGGAGGACTCTGGTTGGGGCCTTTAGAGATGCCCGGAGCGCCACAGGTGGGGGCAGGGGCAGCGACCGGGGGAGGGGAGACCGCAAGGGGGCGGGGTCACATCGTTCGCTGGGCGGGCCAAGGCAGGGCGGAATAGAACGCCGGGAGCATCTCCCGGGGCGGGGGAGGGGGGGGTGGCAAGGGAGACCGTGAGTGGGCGCGAACGCCGGGGCCGGTGGAAACCCCGCACTTGCGGGGAGCGCCGATGGCGGGGCGGGGTGGAATTGGGGCGCGGAGACCCCACCTGGACGCGGAGGCTCGCGGCAGGCCCGGTAGATCCGGCTGTTGTCAGCGCCGAGCCCGGCCGCGCGCACAGCTTTTTGTTGGCGGCAGGATTCCTCCTGGGGCTGCGCTAGGAGCCTCTGCGCGCGGCTTCCTCGATCCCCGCCCCCACGTTTTCTCTGCAGCCTGAGGTCGGGAAGGACGCACGGAGAGTGGATCCTCCAGGTGGTGGGAAAAGCTGAGCGCGGCGAGCTTAGCTATGACGAAGCTGCGATTTCCCGGGTCCACGGGGTCTGTGGCGCTCCCGGGCCCCCAGCTCGTCCCGTGGGGAGAAGAATCCTTGGGGTGGGGGAGAGTATCGGGGCGCTACACTCAGAGACGCATGGGCGCGCGAAAGTCAGAGTGGGATAGGAGGAGGCGCAACGGGACTGACCTGGCGGGGAGGCGGGACGACCCTTCCTCCCTACGGACAGGCGCGCTGCTGTACGCTGTGCCGACCTCGGCTGACTTCACCGGCCAACTCCACGTGCTGAAATACGCACATCCAAAGCGCTGTGCCAGTTGCCCATCCACAGCTTAACAGCCTGGTGCCAGTTACCTGCGATGGGACAGGGAGCAGCCCCTACAAAAGCACGGGCTTATGGGATCCCGGTTCCTTCAGTGCTCACCCCACGAAGAAGGGCTCCCAAACGGCCCCACTCGAGGGCTTTCCGGAGGATGGTCCTGCGCAGTGGGTGTTTGTTGAACAGATAGGAAACAACAAAAGAGACTAAGAAGAGGTTTGTTCTATGAACCCGGGAAAGTGAAGCAATCGCAAAGGAGAGTCTCACCAAAGGGCAATCCTGGGGAAAAGATGGAGAGGCATGGATTTTTCTTGGATGTGTGCCTCATCCTGGGGCTCATCACGCTGAGCATCAAATATTCATTGCAAAAGAGGAAAAAAATATATATGCTGCAGACAATGCTGGATGGTCTAATCTCTCCCTTGGCCAGAATTAACGGCGAAATTCCTAACCCCTCGTGGTCCTCAGAATCACCTGTCCTATGCACACCCCCATTAAACCACTGAAGTCCAGTTTCTGGGAGCTCAGCCAGGAAATGTGTATTTTTAAACAAACCACCTAGGTTATCCTGATGAATGCAAAGTCAGAGAGCGCTGCTCTCATGCAGTGAACCTGAGCATTATTCTATTAATTAAAAGGGAGAGGCGAATCCTGGCTGTCTTAAGGTGACAGTTGAGTGGCCTTTGCCTTCTGGCGGGCAGAAGAGCAGACCGAGGCTCTAAGCACCTGCACCCACAGTTGGGCTCAGGATCTGTGCTGGAGAATAGAAGGGCTAATTTAATTATTCATGCCTTTTTAGAGCATGTTACATGTGGAGAAGGTGGGCCACACTGAATTTTATTTTAGCCAAATACCCGTTATCTCCTTATACAATTGATATTTTTCTATTGAACATTAGGGGATTGGTCATTTGTCATCAAATTGTCTGTAATACAGAAAATGATAGATACAACCTAACAGTTCAAACATGATGAGTTAAATAAATGATGGTAAAAATATGCGCTGCAATAATATTTAGTTGCTGTTACCGCTACAAAGATATGTGTCTACTGACATGGAAATATGTTCAGGACATACAAATAAGTGAAAAGGCAGGCCTAGACGCAGTGCGAGCCTGTGTGTGAGTGCGTGCGTGTGTGTGTATGTGTGTGTGTGTGTGTGTGTGTGAGTCTGCATACATATGTAAATATTTCTGAGCATTTTATTTCCTTTCTTTTGCTTAGTATAGGCAATGCCATTTTTCTCTGCGATGAACAGGTATTGTTTAGGGAATAGAAATAGCTAATGAAAAACAATACAATTTAGAGTGTCAAGACCCCCAAGGTTACGGATTATGTTCAAAAGTTTGTCTGTGTATAAGGGCTGGGGTCAGGGTGGTCACTGACGGTCCTCACACATCTGTTCTTATGAGTTTGGCCCATTGCTCAGTCAGTCAGGGAATTAACATATATTAATATATACCTGTAGCAAAGATGGAAAAGAATAGCTATGGCTTTTTTTTTTTTTTTTTTTTTGAAAGTCATGTATTTCAATGTTGCTACAACTAGAGTTTTTTGTTTTTTTTTTTTTTTTAACTTTGGCCTTAGCAATGAATCTTCTAATTTAAGAGGAAGATATTACATGCCGTGCTGACCGTACAGCTTCCACCCAGTAGGACCTGAGGTGTGTGCTTGTTCTTTATTGTCCCTTGACAGATTACTCCAAAGGCCCACACCAGCACACACTTATACCCCAGGAATGATTACTCCTTGGGCCAGGAGTTCAGGCAGGCTTCACTGGGCCCTCTGCCCCAGGGGCTCTCCAGGGCTGCAGCAGGTGTCTGCCTAGGGCTGCTGTGTCTTCTGAAGGCTCAGGCTCATCAGGGGAGGAGCTGCTTCCATGCTCACTTCTGTGTTGCTGGCAGGATTCTGTTGCTTGCAGGCTGTTGGACTGAAGGCCCCAGTCTCTCTGTGGCATCAGCTTCAGGTTGCCCTCTGCCCT
>NW_027257701.1:0-63978 GCF_043159975.1 Macaca nemestrina | reverse complement strand
TAAAGTTAAGTTAAAGTTAAGTTAAAGTTAAAGTTAAAGTTAAAGTTAAAGTTAAAGTTAAAGTTAAGTTAAGTTAAAGTTAAAGTTAAATTAGTTAAAGTTAAAGTTAAATTTAAAGTTAAAGTTAAAGTTAAAGTTAAATTAAAGTTAAAGTTAAAGTTAAAGTTAAGTTAAAGTTAAAGTTAAATTTAAAGTTAAAGTTAAAGTTTAAGTTAAAGTTAAAGTTAAAGTTATAGGTTAAGGTTAAAGGTTAGAAGGTTAAGAGTTAAAGTTAAAGTTAAAGTTAAAGTTAAAGTTAAAGTTAAAGTTTAGTTAGTTAAAGTTAAAGTTAAAGTTAAAGTTAAAGTTAAAGGTTAAGTTAAAGTTAATGTTAAAGTTTAAGTTAAAGTTAAAGTTAAGTTAAAGTTAAAGTTAAAGTTAATTTAAAGTTTAAGTTATAAGTATTAAAGTTAAAGTTAAAGTTAAAGTTAAAGTTAAATTTAAGTTAGTAGATTTAAAGTTAAGTTAATTTAATTTAAATTAAAGTTAAATGATAAAGTTAATTAAGTTAGTTAAAGTTAAATTTAAATTAAAGTTAAGTTAAATTTAAATTAAATTTAAATTTAAATTATAATTAAATTAAAGTTAACTATAAATTAATATTAACTATCAAGTAAACTTACATTAAAATTTAAATTAACTAAAAATTAAATAACACATAAAATTAAACTTAACATTATAAATAATTACATTAAATAACTTAAATATAATAAATAAATTAACTTAACCTATCTTAACTAACCCTAACCCTAACCTAACCTAACCCTAACCCTAACCTAACCTAACCCTAACCCTAACCCTAACCCTAACCCTAACCCTAACCCTAACCCTAACCCTAACCCTAACCCTAACCCTAACCCTAACCCTAACCTAACCCTAACCCTAACCTAACCCTAACCCTAACCCTAACCCTAACCCTAACCCTAACCCTAACCCTAACCCTAACCCTAACCCTAACCCTAACCCTAACCCTAACCCTAACCCTAACCCTAACCCTAACCCTAACCCTAACCCTAACCCTAACCCTAACCCTAACCCTAACCCTAACCCTAACCCTAACCCTAACCCTAACCCTAACCCTAACCCTAACCCTAACCCTAACCCTAACCCTAACCCTAACCCTAACCCTAACCTAACCCTAACCCTAACCCTAACCCTAACCCTAACCCTAACCCTAACCCTAACCCTAACCCTAACCCTAACCCTAACCCTAACCCTAACCCTAACCCTAACCCTAACCTAACCCTAACCCTAACCCTAACCCTAACCTAACCCTAACCCTAACCCTAACCCTAACCCTAACCCTAACCCTAACCCTAACCCTAACCCTAACCCTAACCCTAACCCTAACCCTAACCCTAACCTAACCCTAACCCTAACCCTAACCCTAACCCTAACCCTAACCCTAACCCTAACCCTAACCCTAACCCTAACCTAACCCTAACCCTAACCCTAACCCTAACCCTAACCCTAACCCTAACCCTAACCCTAACCCTAACCCTAACCCTAACCCTAACCCTAACCCTAACCCTAACCCTAACCCTAACCTAACCCTAACCCTAACCCTAACCCTAACCCTAACCCTAACCCTAACCCTAACCTAACCCTAACCCTAACCCTAACCCTAACCCTAACCCTAACCCTAACCCTAACCCTAACCCTAACCCTAACCCTAACCCTAACCCTAACCCTAACCCTAACCCTAACCCTAACCCTAACCTAACCCTAACCCTAACCCTAACCCTAACCCTAACCCTAACCCTAACCCTAACCCTAACCCTAACCCTAACCCTAACCCTAACCCTAACCCTAACCCTAACCCTAACCCTAACCCTAACCCTAACCCTAACCCTAACCCTAACCCTAACCCTAACCCTAACCCTAACCCTAACCCTAACCCTAACCCTAACCCTAACCCTAACCCTAACCTAACCCTAACCCTAACCCTAACCCTAACCCTAACCCTAACCCTAACCCTAACCCTAACCCTAACCCTAACCCTAACCCTAACCCTAACCCTAACCCTAACCCTAACCCTAACCCTAACCCTAACCCTAACCCTAACCCTAACCCTAACCCTAACCCTAACCCTAACCCTAACCCTAACCTAACCCTAACCCTAACCCTAACCCTAACCCTAACCCTAACCCTAACCCTAACCCTAACCCTAACCCTAACCCTAACCCTAACCCTAACCCTAACCCTAACCCTAACCCTAACCCTAACCCTAACCCTAACCCTAACCCTAACCCTAACCCTAACCCTAACCCTAACCCTAACCCTAACCCTAACCCTAACCCTAACCCTAACCCTAACCCTAACCCTAACCCTAACCCTAACCCTAACCCTAACCCTAACCCTAACCCTAACCCTAACCCTAACCCTAACCCTAACCCTAACCCTAACCCTAACCCTAACCCTAACCCTAACCCTAACCCTAACCCTAACCCTAACCCTAACCCTAACCCTAACCCTAACCCTAACCCTAACCCTAACCCTAACCCTAACCCTAACCCTAACCCTAACCCTAACCCTAACCCTAACCCTAACCCTAACCCTAACCCTAACCTAACCCTAACCCTAACCCTAACCCTAACCCTAACCCTAACCCTAACCCTAACCCTAACCCTAACCCTAACCCTAACCCTAACCCTAACCCTAACCCTAACCCTAACCCTAACCCTAACCCTAACCCTAACCCTAACCCTAACCCTAACCCTAACCCTAACCCTAACCCTAACCCTAACCCTAACCCTAACCCTAACCCTAACCCTAACCCTAACCCTAACCCTAACCCTAACCCTAACCCTAACCCTAACCCTAACCCTAACCCTAACCCTAACCCTAACCCTAACCCTAACCCTAACCCTAACCCTAACCCTAACCCTAACCCTAACCCTAACCCTAACCCTAACCCTAACCCTAACCCTAACCCTAACCCTAACCCTAACCCTAACCCTAACCCTAACCCTAACCCTAACCCTAACCCTAACCCTAACCCTAACCCTAACCCTAACCCTAACCCTAACCCTAACCCTAACCCTAACCCTAACCCTAACCCTAACCCTAACCCTAACCCTAACCCTAACCCTAACCCTAACCCTAACCCTAACCCTAACCCTAACCCTAACCCTAACCCTAACCCTAACCCTAACCCTAACCCTAACCCTAACCCTAACCCTAACCCTAACCCTAACCCTAACCCTAACCCTAACCCTAACCCTAACCCTAACCCTAACCCTAACCCTAACCCTAACCCTAACCCTAACCCTAACCCTAACCCTAACCCTAACCCTAACCCTAACCCTAACCCTAACCCTAACCCTAACCCTAACCCTAACCCTAACCCTAACCCTAACCCTAACCCTAACCCTAACCCTAACCCTAACCCTAACCCTAACCCTAACCCTAACCCTAACCCTAACCCTAACCCTAACCCTAACCCTAACCCTAACCCTAACCCTAACCCTAACCCTAACCCTAACCCTAACCCTAACCCTAACCCTAACCCTAACCCTAACCCTAACCCTAACCCTAACCCTAACCCTAACCCTAACCCTAACCCTAACCCTAACCCTAACCCTAACCCTAACCCTAACCCTAACCCTAACCCTAACCCTAACCCTAACCCTAACCCTAACCCTAACCCTAACCCTAACCCTAACCCTAACCCTAACCCTAACCCTAACCCTAACCCTAACCCTAACCCTAACCCTAACCCTAACCCTAACCCTAACCCTAACCCTAACCCTAACCCTAACCCTAACCCTAACCCTAACCCTAACCCTAACCCTAACCCTAACCCTAACCCTAACCCTAACCCTAACCCTAACCCTAACCCTAACCCTAACCCTAACCCTAACCCTAACCCTAACCCTAACCCTAACCCTAACCCTAACCCTAACCCTAACCCTAACCCTAACCCTAACCCTAACCCTAACCCTAACCCTAACCCTAACCCTAACCCTAACCCTAACCCTAACCCTAACCCTAACCCTAACCCTAACCCTAACCCTAACCCTAACCCTAACCCTAACCCTAACCCTAACCCTAACCCTAACCCTAACCCTAACCCTAACCCTAACCCTAACCCTAACCCTAACCCTAACCCTAACCCTAACCCTAACCCTAACCCTAACCCTAACCCTAACCCTAACCCTAACCCTAACCCTAACCCTAACCCTAACCCTAACCCTAACCCTAACCCTAACCCTAACCCTAACCCTAACCCTAACCCTAACCCTAACCCTAACCCTAACCCTAACCCTAACCCTAACCCTAACCCTAACCCTAACCCTAACCCTAACCCTAACCCTAACCCTAACCCTAACCCTAACCCTAACCCTAACCCTAACCCTAACCCTAACCCTAACCCTAACCCTAACCCTAACCCTAACCCTAACCCTAACCCTAACCCTAACCCTAACCCTAACCCTAACCCTAACCCTAACCCTAACCCTAACCCTAACCCTAACCCTAACCCTAACCCTAACCCTAACCCTAACCCTAACCCTAACCCTAACCCTAACCCTAACCCTAACCCTAACCCTAACCCTAACCCTAACCCTAACCCTAACCCTAACCCTAACCCTAACCCTAACCCTAACCCTAACCCTAACCCTAACCCTAACCCTAACCCTAACCCTAACCCTAACCCTAACCCTAACCCTAACCCTAACCCTAACCCTAACCCTAACCCTAACCCTAACCCTAACCCTAACCCTAACCCTAACCCTAACCCTAACCCTAACCCTAACCCTAACCCTAACCCTAACCCTAACCCTAACCCTAACCCTAACCCTAACCCTAACCCTAACCCTAACCCTAACCCTAACCCTAACCCTAACCCTAACCCTAACCCTAACCCTAACCCTAACCCTAACCCTAACCCTAACCCTAACCCTAACCCGAACCCTAACCCGAACCCTAACCCTAACCCTAACCCTAACCCTAACCCTAGCCCTAGCCCTAGCCCTAGCCCTAGCCCTAGCCCTAGCCCTAACCCTAGCCCTAACCCTAACCCTAGCCCTAGCCCTAACCCTAACCCTAGCCCTGACCCTAACCCTAACCCTAACCCTGACCCTGACCCTGACCCTGACCCTGACCCTGACCCTGACCCTAACCCTAACCCGAAACCCTAACCCTGACCCTGACCCTGACCCTGACCCTGACCCTGACCCTGACCCTAAACCCTAACCCTGACCCTGACCCTGACCCTGACCCTGACCCTGACCCTAGCCGTGACCCTGACCCTGACCCTGACCCTGACCCTGACCCTGACGCTAAACCCTGACCCTGACCCTGACGCTAAACCCTGACCCTGACCCTGACGCTAAACCCTGACCCTGACCCTGACGCTAAACCCTGACCCTGACCCTGACGCTAAACCCTGACCCTGACCCTGACGCTAAACCCTGACCCTGACCCTGACGCTAAACCCTGACCCTGACCCTGACACTGACCCTGACCCTGACCCTGACCTTGACCCTGACCCTGACCCTGACCCTGACCCTGACCCTAAGCCCTCGCCCTAGCCCTAGCCCTAGCCCTAGCCCTGGCCCTAACCCTAGCCCTATCCCTAGCCCTAGCCCTAGCCCTGACCCTAGCCCTGACCCTGACCCTGACCCTGACCCTGACCCTGACGCTAAACCCTGACCCTGACCCTGACGCTAAACCCTGACCCTGACCCTGACCCTGACCCTGACCCTGACCTTGACCCTGACCCTGACCCTGACCCTGACGCTAAACCCTGACCCTGACCCTGACGCTAAACCCTGACCCTGACCCTGACCCTGACCCTGACCCTGACCTTGACCCTGACCCTGACCCTGACCCTGACGCTAAACCCTGACCCTGACCCTGACCCTGACCCTGACCCTGACGCTAAACCCTGACCCTGACCCTGACCCTGACACTAGCCCTACCCCTACCCCTAGCCCTACCCCTACCCCTAGCCCTACCCCTACCCCTAACCCTGACCCTGACCCTGACCCTGACCCTGACCCTGACGCTAAACCCTGACCCTGACCCTGACCCTGACCCTGACCCTGACGCTAAACCCTGACCCTGACCCTGACCCTGACCCTGACCCTGACGCTAAACCCTGACCCTGACCCTGACCCTGACACTAGCCCTACCCCTACCCCTAGACCTACCCCTACCCCTAGCCCTACCCCTACCCCTAACCCTAACCCTGACACTGACCCTGACCCTGACCCTAACCCTACGGTTTGATCCGGTTCCATCCAGTTTGATCCGGTCTGAACCGGTTTCATCGGGTCTAATCTGGTTTGAACCGGTTTGAGTCGGTTTGATCCGGTTCCATCCGGTTTAATCCGGTCTGAGCCGGTTTGATCCGGTCTGAACCGGTTTGAGCCGGGTTGATCCGGTTACATCCGATTCGATCCGGTCTGAAACGGTTTGTTCCGGTCTGAACCGGTCTGCTCCGGTTTGAACCGGTTTGAGCCGGTTTGATCCGGTTTCAGCCAGTTTGAACCGGTTCCAGCTGGTTTCATCTGGTTCCATCCGGTTTGCTCCGGTCTGAACCGCTTTGATCCGGTTTGAACCGGTTTGAGCCGGTTCGATCCGGTTCCATCCAGTTTCATCCGGTCTGAACCGGATTTATCCGGTTTGAGCCGGTTTGATCCGTTTCCATCCGGTTTGATCCGGTCTGAACCGATTTCATCCGGTCTCATCCGGTTTGAACCGGTTTGAGCCGGTTTGAACCTGTTTGAGCCGGTTTCAACCGGTTTCAACTGGTTTGATCTGGTTCCATCGGGTTAGACCCGGCCTAACCGGTTTCATCCGGTCTTATCCGGATTGATCCGGTTTGAACCTGTTTGAGCCAGTTCGATCCGGATCCATCCGGTTTGATCCGGTCTGAACTGGTTTCATCAGGTCTGATCCGGTCTGAACCGGTTTCATCGGGTCTGATGCGGTTTGAACAGGTTTGAGCCGGTTTGATCCGGTTCCATCCGGTTGATCGGTCTGAACCGGTTTCATCGGGTCTGATGCGGTTTGAACCTGTTTGAGCCGGTTTGATCTGGTTCCATCCGGTTTGATCCGGTCTGAGCCGGTTTGATCCGGTTATATCCGGGATGATCCGGTCTGAACCAGTTTGATCCGGTTTTAGCCGGTTTGAGCCGGTTTGATCCGGTTCCATCCGGTTTGAATCGGTTTCAGCTGCTTTGATCCGGTTCCATTCGGTTTGATCCGGTCTGAGCCGGTTTCATCCGGTCTGATCTGGTTGGAACCGGTTTGAGCCGGTTTGAGCCGGTTTCAGCCGGTTTGAACCGGTTTCAGCTGGTTTGATCCGGTTCCATCCGGTTTGAGCCGGTTTGAGCCGGTTTGAAATGGCTTGATCCAGTTTCAACCGGTTTCAGCTAGGTTGATCCGGTTCCATCCGGTTTGATCCAGTCTGAGCCGGTTTGATCCGGTTTCAACCGGTTTGAGCCGGTTTGATCCGTTTTGAGCCGGTTTCATCCGGACTGAACCGGTTTGAGGCAGTTTGAACCGGTTGCAGCTGGTTTGATCCAGTTCAATCCGGTTTGATCCGTTTGAACCAGTTTGAGCCGGTTTGATCCGGTTCCATCCGGTTTGATCCGGTGTGAACCGGTTTGATACGGTTTGAACCAGTTTGAGCCAGTTTCATCCGGTTCTATCCCGTTTGATCCGGTCTCAACCGGTTTCATTGGGTCTGATACGGCTTGAATCGGTTTGAGCCGGTTTGAGCCGGTTTGAACCGGAATGATCCGGTTGGAACCGGTTTGAGCCGGTTTGAGCCGGTTTCAGCTGGTTTGATCCGGTTCCATCCGGTTTGATCCGGTCTGAACCGGTTTCATCCGGTCTGATCCGGTTTGAACCGGTTTGATCCGGTTTCAGCCGGTTTCAACCAGTTCAATTCGGTTTGATCCGGTCTGAACCGGTTTCATCCGGTCTGATCCGGTTTGAACCGGTTTCAGCCGGTTTGATCCGCTTTCAGCCGGTTTCTACCGGTTTCAGCTAGTTTGATCCGGTTCCATCCGGTTTGATCCGGTCTGAACCGGTTTGATCCGGTTTGAACCAGTTTGACCCGGTTTGATCCGGTTCCATCCGGTTTGATCCGGTCTGAACCGGTTTCATCCAGTCTGATCCGGTTTGATCCGGTTTGAGCCGGTTTGAATCTGTTTCAGCCGGTTTGAACCGGTTTCAGCTAGTTTGATCCGGTTCCATCCGGTTTGATCCGGTCTGAACCGGTTCCATCCGGTCTGATCCGGTTTCATCCGGTTTCAAACAGTTTGAGCCGGTTTCATGCGGTTCCATCCGGTTTGATCCG
This sequence comes from Macaca nemestrina, assembly GCF_043159975.1. Lineage (NCBI taxonomy): Eukaryota > Metazoa > Chordata > Mammalia > Primates > Cercopithecidae > Macaca > Macaca nemestrina. The sequence continues at coordinate 55,625 of NW_027257701.1, read as the reverse complement.
GTCAGAGCCGGTTTAATCCGCTCTGATCCAGTTTCAACCGGTTTGATCCGGTTGGAACCAGTTTGTGCCGGTTTGATCCGGTTCCATCCGGTTTGAACCGGTTTCAGCTGGTTTGATCGGGTTCCATCGGATTTAATCCGGTCTGAACCGTTTTCATCCGGTCTGATCCGGTTTGAACCTGTTTGAGCCGGTTTGAGCCGGTTTCAGCTGGTTTGATCCGGTTCAATCCGGTTTGATCCGGTCTGAGCCGGTTTCATCCGGTCTGATCAGGTTTGAACCGTTTTGAGCCCGTTTGATACGGTTCCATCCGGTTTGATCCGCTTCCATCCGGTTTCATTTGGTCTGAACCGGATTTATCCGGTTCGAACCAGTTTGAGGCGATTTGATCCGGTTCCATCCGGTTTCATCTGGTCTGAACCGGTTTGATCCGGTTTGAACCAGTTTGAGCCGGTTTGAACCGGTTCCATCCGGTTTGATCCGGTCTGAACCGGTTTCATCCGGTCTGAACCGGTCTGATTCAGTTTGAACCGGTGTGATCCGGTTTGAACCAGTTTGAGCCGGTTTGATCCGGTTCCATCCGGTTTGATGCGGTCTGAACCGGTTTCATCCGGTCTGATCCGGTGTGAACCGGTTTGAGCCGGTTTGAACCTGTTTCAGCCGGTTTGAACCGGTTTCAGCTGGTTTGATCCGGTTCCATCTGGTTTGATCCGGTCTGAGCCGTTTTCATCCGGTCTGAACCGGATTGATACGGTTTGAACCAGTTTGAGCCGGTTTCATCCGGTTCCGTCCGGTTTGATCCGGTCTGAACCGGTTTGATCCGGTCTGATCCAGTTTGAACCGGCTTGAGCCGGTTTGAACCGGTTTCAGCTGGTTTGATCCGGTTCTATCCGGTTTGATGCGGTCTGAACCGGTTTCATCCGGTCCGATCCGGTTTGATCCTGTTCCATCTGGTTTGATCCGGACTGAACCGGTTTGAGGCAGTTTGATCTGGTCTGAACCAGTTTGATCCGGTTTCAACTGGTTTGAGCCGGTTTGATCCGGTTCCATCCGGTTTGATCCGGTCTGAACCGGTTTGATCCAGTTTGAAGCACTTTCAGCCGGTTTGATCCGGTTTGAACCGGTTTGAGGCGGTTTGATCCTGTTTCAGCCGGTTTGAACCTGTTTCAGCTGGTTTGATCCGTTTACATCCAGTTTGATCCGGTCTGAACCGGTTTCATCCGGTCTGATCCGGTTTGAACCGGTTTGAGCCGGTTTGATCCGGTTTCAGCCGGTTTCAACCGGTTTCAGCTAGTTTGATCCGGTTCCATCCGGTTTGATCCGGTCTGAACCGGTTTCATCCGGTTTGAACCAGTTTGAGCCAGTTTCATCCGGTTCCATCCGGTTTGATCCGGTCTGAACCGGTTTCATCCGGTCTGATCCGGTTTCAACCGGTTTGAACCTGTTTCAGCCGGTTTGAACCGGTTTCAGCTGGTTTGATCCGGTTCCATCCGGTTTGATCCGGTTTCAGCTGGTTTCAACCGGTTTCAGCTGGTTTGATCCGGCTCCATCCGGTTTGATCCGGTCTGAACCGGTTTGATCCGGTTTGAACCAGTTTGAGCCGGTTTGATCTGGTGTCAGCCGGTTTGAACCGGTTTCAGCTGGTTTGATGCGGTTCCATCCGGTTTGACCCGGTCTGAACCGGTTTCATCCGGTCTGATCCGGTTTGAGCCGGTTTGATCCGGTTTCACCCGGTTTCAACCGGTTTCAGCTGGTTTGATCCGGTTCCATCCGGTTTGATCCGGTCTGAACCGATTTGATCCAGTTTGAACCAGTTTGAGCCAGTTTCATGCGGTTCCATCCGGTTTGATCCGGTCTGAACCTGTTTCATCCGGTCTGATCCGGTTAGAACCGGTTTGAGCCGGTTTGATCCGGTTTCAGCCGGTTTGAACCGGTTTCAGCTGGTTTGATCCGGTTCCATCCGGTTTGATCCGGTCTGAACCGGTTTGATCCGGTTTGAACCAGTTTGAGCCGGTTTGATCCGGTTTCAGCCGGTTTGAACCGGTTTCAGCTGGTTTGATCCGGTTCCATCCGGTTTGATCCGGTTTGAACCGGTTTGAGCCGGTTTGATCTGGTTTCAGCCGGTTTCAACCGGTTTCAGCTGGTTTGATCCGGTTCCATCCGGTTTGATCCGGTTTCAGCCGGTTTCAGCTGGTTTGATCCGGTTCCATCCGGTTTGATCCGGTTTCAGCCGGTTTGATCCGGTTTGATCCGATCTGAACCGGTTTCATCCGGTCTGATCCGGTTTGAACCGGTTTGAGCCGGTTTGATCCGGTTTCAGCCGGTTATAACCGGTTTCAGCTGGTTTGATCCGGTTCCATCCGGTTTGATCTGGTCTGAACCGGTTTCATCCAGTCTGATCCGGTTTGAACCGGTTTGAGCCGGTTTGAACCGGTTTCAGCTGGTTCCATCCGGTTCCATCCGGTTCGATCCGGTCTGAACCGGTTTCATCCGGTCTGATCCGGTTTGAACCGGTTTCAGCTGGTTTGATCCGGTTTCAGCCGGTTTGTACCGGTTTCAGCTGGTTTGATCCGGTTCCAGCCGGTTTGATCCGGTCTGAACCGGTTTCATCCGTTCTGATCCGGTTTGAGCCGGTTCCAACCGGTTTCAGCCGGTTTGAACCGGTTTCAGCTGGTTTGATACGGTTCCATCCGGTTTGATCCGGTCTGAACCGGTTTCATCCGGTTTGAACCGGTTCGAACCGGTTTGATCGGTTCCATCCGGTTTGATCCGGTCTGAACCGGTTTCATCCGGTCTGATCCGGTTTCATCCGGTTCCATGCGGTTTGATCCGGTTTCAGCCGGTTTCAACCGGTTTGAGCTGGTTTGATCCGGTTCCATCCGGTTTGATCCGGTCTGAACCGGTTTGATCCAGTTTGAACCAGTTTGAGCCAGTTTCATCCGGTTCCATCCGGTTTGATCCGGTCTGAACCGGTTTCATCCAGTCTGATCCGGTTTGAACCGGTTTGAGCCGGTTTGATCCGGTTTCAGCCGGTTTCAACTGGTTTCAGCTGGTTTGATCCGGTTCCATACGGTTTGATCCGGTTTCAGCCGGTTTCCGCTGGTTTGATCCGGTTCCATCCGGTTTGATCCGGTTTCAGCCGGTTTGATCCGGTTTGATCCGGTCTGAACCGGTTTCATCCGGTCTGATCCGGTTTGAACCGGTTTGAGCCGGTTTGATCCGGTTTCAGTCGGTTATAACCGGTTTCAGCTGGTTTGATCCGGTTCCATCCGGTTTGATCCGGTTTCAGCCGGTTTGATCCGGCTTGATCCGGTCTGAACCGGTTTCATCCGGTCTGATCCGGTTTGAACCGGTTTGAGCCGGTTTGATCCGGTTTCAGCCGGTTATAACCGGTTTCAGCTGGTTTGATCCGGTTCCATCCGGTTTGATCTGGTCTGAACCGGTTTCATCCAGTCTGATCCGGTTTGAACCGGTTTGAGCCGGTTTGAACCTGTTTCAGCCGGTTTGAACCGGTTTCACCTGGTTTGATCCGGTTTGATCCGATTTCAGCCGGTTTGAGCCGGTTTCAGCTGGTTTGATCCGGTTCCATCCGGTTCGATCCGGTCTGAACCGGTTTCATCCGGTCTGATCCGGTTTGAACCGGTTTCAGCTGGTTTGATCCGGTTTCAGCCGGTTTGTACCGGTTTCAGCTGGTTTGATCCGGTTCCAGCCGGTTTGATCCGGTCTGAACCGGTTTCATCCGTTCTGATCCGGTTTGAGCCGGTTCCAACCGGTTTCAGCCGGTTTGAACCGGTTTCAGCTGGTTTGATACGGTTCCATCCGGTTTGATCCGGTCTGAACCGGTTTCATCCGGTTTGAACCGGTTCGAACCGGTTTGATCGGTTCCATCCGGTTTGATCCGGTCTGAACCGGTTTCATCCGGTCTGATCCGGTTTCATCCGGTTCCATGCGGTTTGATCCGGTTTCAGCCGGTTTCAACCGGTTTGAGCTGGTTTGATCCGGTTCCATCCGGTTTGATCCGGTCTGAACCGGTTTGATCCAGTTTGAACCAGTTTGAGCCAGTTTCATCCGGTTCCATCCGGTTTGATCCGGTCTGAACCGGTTTCATCCAGTCTGATCCGGTTTGAACCGGTTTGAGCCGGTTTGATCCGGTTTCAGCCGGTTTCAACTGGTTTCAGCTGGTTTGATCCGGTTCCATACGGTTTGATCCGGTTTCAGCCGGTTTCCGCTGGTTTGATCCGGTTCCATCCAGTTTGATCCGGTTTCAGCCGGTTTGATCCGGTTTGATCCGGTCTGAACCGGTTTCATCCGGTCTGATCCGGTTTGAACCGGTTTGAGCCGGTTTGATCCGGTTTCAGCCGGTTATAACCGGTTTCAGCTGGTTTGATCCGGTTCCATCCGGTTTGATCCGGTTTCAGCCGGTTTGATCCGGTTTGATCCGGTCTGAACCGGTTTCATCCGGTCTGATCCGGTTTGAACCGGTTTGAGCCGGTTTGATCCGGTTTCAGCCGGTTATAACCGGTTTCAGCTGGTTTGATCCGGTTCCATCCGGTTTGATCTGGTCTGAACCGGTTTCATCCAGTCTGATCCGGTTTGAACCGGTTTGAGCCGGTTTGAACCTGTTTCAGCCGGTTTGAACCGGTTTCACCTGGTTTGATCCGGTTTGATCCGATTTCAGCCGGTTTGAACCGGTTTCAGCTGGTTTGATCCGGTTCCATCCGGTTTGATCCGGTTTGAACCGGTTTGAGCCGGTTTGATCTGGTTTCAGCCGGTTTCAACCGGTTTCAGCTGGTTTGATCCGGTTCCATCCGGTTTGATCCGGTTTCAGCCGGTTTCAGCTGGTTTGATCCGGTTCCATCCGGTTTGATCCGGTTTCAGCCGGTTTGATCCGGTTTGATCCGATCTGAACCGGTTTCATCCGGTCTGATCCGGTTTGAACCGGTTTGAGCCGGTTTGATCCGGTTTCAGCCGGTTATAACCGGTTTCAGCTGGTTTGATCCGGTTCCATCCGGTTTGATCTGGTCTGAACCGGTTTCATCCAGTCTGATCCGGTTTGAACCGGTTTGAGCCGGTTTGAACCGGTTTCAGCTGGTTCCATCCGGTTCCATCCGGTTCGATCCGGTCTGAACCGGTTTCATCCGGTCTGATCCGGTTTGAACCGGTTTCAGCTGGTTTGATCCGGTTTCAGCCGGTTTGTACCGGTTTCAGCTGGTTTGATCCGGTTCCAGCCGGTTTGATCCGGTCTGAACCGGTTTCATCCGTTCTGATCCGGTTTGAGCCGGTTCCAACCGGTTTCAGCCGGTTTGAACCGGTTTCAGCTGGTTTGATACGGTTCCATCCGGTTTGATCCGGTCTGAACCGGTTTCATCCGGTTTGAACCGGTTCGAACCGGTTTGATCGGTTCCATCCGGTTTGATCCGGTCTGAACCGGTTTCATCCGGTCTGATCCGGTTTCATCCGGTTCCATGCGGTTTGATCCGGTTTCAGCCGGTTTCAACCGGTTTGAGCTGGTTTGATCCGGTTCCATCCGGTTTGATCCGGTCTGAACCGGTTTGATCCAGTTTGAACCAGTTTGAGCCAGTTTCATCCGGTTCCATCCGGTTTGATCCGGTCTGAACCGGTTTCATCCAGTCTGATCCGGTTTGAACCGGTTTGAGCCGGTTTGATCCGGTTTCAGCCGGTTTCAACTGGTTTCAGCTGGTTTGATCCGGTTCCATACGGTTTGATCCGGTTTCAGCCGGTTTCCGCTGGTTTGATCCGGTTCCATCCGGTTTGATCCGGTTTCAGCCGGTTTGATCCGGTTTGATCCGGTCTGAACCGGTTTCATCCGGTCTGATCCGGTTTGAACCGGTTTGAGCCGGTTTGATCCGGTTTCAGCCGGTTATAACCGGTTTCAGCTGGTTTGATCCGGTTCCATCCGGTTTGATCCGGTTTCAGCCGGTTTGATCCGGTTTGATCCGGTCTGAACCGGTTTCATCCGGTCTGATCCGGTTTGAACCGGTTTGAGCCGGTTTGATCCGGTTTCAGCCGGTTATAACCGGTTTCAGCTGGTTTGATCCGGTTCCATCCGGTTTGATCTGGTCTGAACCGGTTTCATCCAGTCTGATCCGGTTTGAACCGGTTTGAGCCGGTTTGAACCTGTTTCAGCCGGTTTGAACCGGTTTCACCTGGTTTGATCCGGTTTGATCCGATTTCAGCCGGTTTGAACCGGTTTCAGCTGGTTTGATCCGGTTCCATCCGGTTTGATCCGGTTTGAACCGGTTTGAGCCGGTTTGATCTGGTTTCAGCCGGTTTCAACCGGTTTCAGCTGGTTTGATCCGGTTCCATCCGGTTTGATCCGGTTTCAGCCGGTTTCAGCTGGTTTGATCCGGTTCCATCCGGTTTGATCCGGTTTCAGCCGGTTTGATCCGGTTTGATCCGGTCTGAACCGGTTTCATCCGGTCTGATCCGGTTTGAACCGGTTTGAGCCGGTTTGATCCGGTTTCAGCCGGTTATAACCGGTTTCAGCTGGTTTGATCCGGTTCCATCCGGTTTGATCTGGTCTGAACCGGTTTCATCCAGTCTGATCCGGTTTGAACCGGTTTGAGCCGGTTTGAACCGGTTTCAGCTGGTTCGATCCGGTTCCATCCGGTTCGATCCGGTCTGAACCGGTTTCATCCGGTCTGATCCGGTTTGAACCGGTTTCAGCTGGTTTGATCCGGTTTCAGCCGGTTTGTACCGGTTTCAGCTGGTTTGATCCGGTTCCAGCCGGTTTGATCCGGTCTGAACCGGTTTCATCCGTTCTGATCCGGTTTGAGCCGGTTCCAACCGGTTTCAGCCGGTTTGAACCGGTTTCAGCTGGTTTGATACGGTTCCATCCGGTTTGATCCGGTCTGAACCGGTTTCATCCGGTTTGAACCGGTTCGAACCGGTTTGATCGGTTCCATCCGGTTTGATCCGGTCTGAACCGGTTTCATCCGGTCTGATCCGGTTTCATCCGGTTCCATGCGGTTTGATCCGGTTTCAGCCGGTTTCAACCGGTTTGAGCTGGTTTGATCCGGTTCCATCCGGTTTGATCCGGTCTGAACCGGTTTGATCCAGTTTGAACCAGTTTGAGCCAGTTTCATCCGGTTCCATCCGGTTTGATCCGGTCTGAACCGGTTTCATCCAGTCTGATCCGGTTTGAACCGGTTTGAGCCGGTTTGATCCGGTTTCAGCCGGTTTCAACTGGTTTCAGCTGGTTTGATCCGGTTCCATACGGTTTGATCCGGTTTCAGCCGGTTTCCGCTGGTTTGATCCGGTTCCATCCGGTTTGATCCGGTTTCAGCCGGTTTGATCCGGTTTGATCCGGTCTGAACCGGTTTCATCCGGTCTGATCCGGTTTGAACCGGTTTGAGCCGGTTTGATCCGGTTTCAGCCGGTTATAACCGGTTTCAGCTGGTTTGATCCGGTTCCATCCGGTTTGATCCGGTCTGAACCGGTTTGATCCGGTTTGAACCAGTTTGAGCCGGTTTGATCCGGTTTCAGCCGGTTATAACCGGTTTCAGCTGGTTTGATCCGGTTCCCTACGGTTTGATCCGGTCTGAACCGGTTTGATCCGGTTTGAACCAGTTTTAGCCAGTTTCATCCGGTTCCATCCGGTTTGATCCGGTCTGAACCGGTTTCATCCGGTTTGAACCGGTTTGAGCCGGTTTGATCCGGTTTCAGCCGGTTTGAATGGTTTCAGCTGGTTTGATCCGGTTCCATCCGGTTTGATCCGGTCTGAACCGGTTTCATCCGGTCTGATCCGGTTTGAACCGGTTTGAGCCGGTTTGATCCGGTTTCAGCCGGTTTCAACCGGTTTCAGCTAGTTTGATCCGGTTCCATCCGGTTTGATCCGGTCTGAACCGGTTTCATCCGGTTTGAACCAGTTTGAGCCAGTTTCATCCGGTTCCATCCGGTTTGATCCGGTCTGAACCGGTTTCATCCGGTCTGATCCGGTTTCAACCGGTTTGAACCTGTTTCAGCCGGTTTGAACCGGTTTCAGCTGGTTTGATCCGGTTCCATCCGGTTTGATCCGGTTTCAGCTGGTTTCAACCGGTTTCAGCTGGTTTGATCCGGCTCCATCCGGTTTGATCCGGTCTGAACCGGTTTGATCCGGTTTGAACCAGTTTGAGCCGGTTTGATCCGGTGTCAGCCGGTTTGAACCGGTTTCAGCTGGTTTGATGCGGTTCCATCCGTTTTGACCCGGTCTGAACCGGTTTCATCCGGTCTGATCCGGTTTGAGCCGGTTTGATCCGGTTTCACCCGGTTTCAACCGGTTTCAGCTGGTTTGATCCGGCTCCATCCGGTTTGATCCGGTCTGAACCGGTTTCATCCGGTTTGAACCAGTTTTAGCCGGTTTGATCCGGTTCCATCCGGTTTGATCTGGTCTGAACCGGTTTCATCCAGTCTGATCCGGTTTGAACCGGTTTGAGCCGGTTTGATCCGGTTTCAGCTGGTTTGATCCGGTTCCATCCGGTTTGATCCGGTCTGAACTGGTTCGATCCGGTTTGAACCGGTTTGAGCCGGTTTGATCCGGTTTGAGCCGGTTTGAACCAGTTTGAGCCAGTTTCATCCGGTTCCATCCGGTTTGATCCGGTCTGAACCGGTTCCATCCGGTTTGATCCGGTCTAAACCGGTTTCATCCGGTTTGAACCAGTTTTAGCCGGTTTGATCCGGTTCCATCCGGTTTGATCTGGTCTGAACCGGTTTCATCCAGTCTGATCCGGTTTGAACCGGTTTGAGCCGGTTTGATCCGGTTTCAGCCGGTTTCAAGCGGTTTCAGCTGGTTTGATCCGGTTCCATCCGGTTTGATCCGGTTTCAGCCGGTTTCAGCTGGTTTGATCCGGTTCCATCCGGTTTGATCCGGTTTCAGCCGGTTTGATCCGGTTTGATCCGGTCTGAACCGGTTTCCTCCGGTCTGATCCGGTTTGAACCGGTTTGAGCCGGTTTGATCCGGTTTCAGCCGGTTATAACCGGTTTCAGCTGGTTTGATCCGGTTCCATCCGGTTTGATCCGGTCTGAACCGGTTTGATCCGGTTTGAACCAGTTTGAGCCGGTTTGATCCGGTTTCAGCCGGTTTCAACCGGTTTCAGCTGGTTTGATCCGGTTTCATCCGGTTTGATCCGGTCTGAACCGGTTTGATCCGGTTTGAACCAGTTTGAGCCGGTTTGATCCGGTTTCAGCCGGTTTCAACCGGTTTCAGCTGGTTTGATCCGGTTCTATCCGGTTTGATCCGGTCTGAACCGGTTTGATCCGGTTTGAACCAGTTTGAGCCAGTTTCATCCGGTTCCATCCGGTTTGATCTGGTCTGAACCGGTTTCATCCAGTCTGATCCGGTTTGAACCGGTTTGAGCCGGTTTGAACCTGTTTCACCCGGTTTGAACCGGTTTCAGCTGGTTTGATCCGGTTCCATCAGGTTTGATGCTCTCTGAACCGCTTTCATCCGGTTTGAACCTGTTTGATCCGGTTCCATCCGGTTTCAACCGGTTTCATCCGGTCTGATCCGGTTTGAACCGGTTTGAGCCGGTTTGAACCTGTTTCAGCCGGTTTGAACCGGTTTCACCTGGTTTGATCCGGTTTGATCCGGTTTCAGCCGGTTTGAACCGGTTTCAGCTGGTTTGATCCGGTTCCATCCGGTTCGATCCGGTCTGAACCGGTTTCATCCGGTCTGACCCGGTTTGAACAGGTTTCAGCTGGTTTGATCCGGTTTCAGCCGGTTTGTACCGGTTTCAGCTGGTTTGATCCGGTTCCAGCCGGTTTGATCCGGTCTGAACCGGTTTCATCCGTTCTGATCCGGTTTGAGCCGGTTCCAACCGGTTTCAGCCGGTTTGAACCGGTTTCAGCTGGTTTGATACGGTTCCATCCGGTTTGATCCGGTCTGAACCGGTTTGATCCGGTTTGAACCAGTTTGAGCCGGTTTGATCTGGTGTCAGCCGGTTTTAACCGGTTTCAGCTGGTTTGATGCGGTTCCATCCGGTTTGACCCGGTCTGAACCGGTTTCATCCGGTCTGATCCGGTTTGAGCCGGTTTGATCCGGTTTCACCCGGTTTCAACCGGTTTCAGCTGGTTTGATCCGGTTCCATCCGGTTTGATCCGGTCTGAACCGATTTGATCCAGTTTGAACCAGTTTGAGCCAGTTTCATGCGGTTCCATCCGGTTTGATCCGGTCTGAACCTGTTTCATCCGGTCTGATCCGGTTAGAACCGGTTTGAGCCGGTTTGATCCGGTTTCAGCCGGTTTGAACCGGTTTCAGCTGGTTTGATCCGGTTCCATCCGGTTTGATCCGGTCTGAACCGGTTTGATCCGGTTTGAACCAGTTTGAGCCGGTTTCATCCGGTTCCATCCGGTTTGGTCCGGTCTGAACCGGTTTCATCCGGTCTGATCCGGTTTGAGCCGGTTTGAGACGGTTTGATCCGGTTTCAGCCGGTTTCAACCGGTTTCAGCTGGTTTGATCCCGTTCCATCCGGTTTGATCCGGTCTGAACCGGTTTGAGCCTGTTTGAAACAGTTTGAGCCTGTTTCATCCGGTTCTATCCGGTTTGATCCGGTCTGAACCGGTTTGATCCAGTTTGAGCCGGTTTCATCCGGTTCCATCCGGTTTGATCCGGTCTGAACCGGTTTCATCCGTTCTGATCCGGTTTGAACCGGTTTGAGCCGGTTTGATCCGGTTTCAGCCGGTTTCAACCGGTTTCAGCTGGTTTGATCCGGTTCCATCCGGTTTCATCCGGTCTGAACCGGTTTGATCCGGTCTGAACCAGTTTCATCCGGTCTGATCCGGTTTGAACCGGTTTGAGCCGGTTAGATCCGGTTTCAGCCGGTTTCAGCTGGTTTGATCCGGTTCCATCCGGTTTGATCCTGTCTGAACCGGTTTCATCCGGTCTGACCCGGTTTGAGCCGGTTTGATCCGGTTTCAGCCGGTTTGATCCGGTTCCATCCGGTTTGATCCGGTCTGAACCGGTTTGATCCAGTTTGAGCCGGTTTCATCCGGTTCCATCCGGTTTGATCCGGTTTGAACCGGTTTCATCCGTTCTGATCCGGTTTGAACCGGTTTGAGCCGGTTTGATCCGGTTTCAGCTGGTTTCCACCGGTTTCAGCTGGTTTGATCCGGTTCCATCCGGTTTGATCCGGTCTGAACCGGTTTGATCCGGTCAGATCCGGTTTGAACCGGAATGAGTCTGTTTGATCCGGTTTCAGCCTGTTTCAACCGGTTTCAGCTGGTTTGATCCGGTTCCATCCTGTTCCATCCGGTCTGAACCGGTTTGATCCGGTTAGAACCAGTTTGATCCGGTTTGATCCGGTTCCATCCGGTTTGATCCGGTCTGAACCGGTTTCATCCGGTCTGATCCGGTTTGATCCGGTCTGAACCGGTTTGATCCGGTTTGAACCAGTTTGAGCCGGTTTGATCCGGTTTCAGCCGGTTTGAACCGGTTTCAGCTGGTTTGATCCGGTTCCATCCGGTTTGTTCCGGTTTCAGCCGGTTTGAACCGGTTTCAGATGGTTTGATCCGGTTCCATCCGGTTTCATCCGGTCTGAACCGGTTTCATCCGGTCTGAACCAGTTTCATCCGGTCTGATCCGGTTTGATCCGGTTTGATCCGGTTTCAGCCGGTTTCAACCGGTTTCAGCTGGTTTGATCCGGTTACATCCGGTTTGATCCGGTTTGAACCAGTTTGAGCCGGTTTCATCCGGTCTGATCCGGTTTGGTCCGGTCTGAACCGGTTTCATCCGGTCTGATCCAGTTTGAGCCGGTTTGATCCGGTTCCATCCGGTTTGATCCGGTCTGAACCGGTTTCATCCAGTCTGATCCGGTTTGAACCGGTTTGAGCCGGTTTGATCTGGTTTCAGCCGGTTTCAACCGGTTTCAGCTGGTTTGATCCGGTTCCATCCGGTTTCATCCGGTCTGAACCGGTTTGATCCGGTCTGAACCAGTTTCATCCGGTCTGATCCGGTTTGAACCGGTTTGAGCCGGTTTGATCCGGTTTCAGCCGGTTTCAGCTGGTTTGATCCGGTTCCATCCGGTTTGATCCGGTCTGAACCGGTTTGATCCTGTTTGAACCAGTTTGAGCCGGTTTGATCCGGTTTCAGCCGGTATGAACCGGTTTCAGCTGGTTTGATCCGGTTCCATCCGGTTTGATCCGGTCTGAACCGGTTTCATCCGGTTTGAACCAGTTTGAGCCAGTTTCATCCGGTTCCATTCGGTTTGATCCGGTCTGAACCGGTTTCATCCGGTCTGATCCGGTTTGAACCTGTTTGAGCCGGTTTGATCCGGTTTCAGCCGGTTTGAACCGGTTTCAGCTGGTTTGATCCGGTCTGAACCGGTTTGATCCGGTCTGAACCGGTTTCATCCGGTCTGATCCGGTTTAAACCGGTTTGAGCCGGTTTGATCCGGTTTCAGCCGGTTTCAACGGGTTTCAGCTGGTTTGATCCGGTTCCATCCGGTTTGATCCGGTCTGAACCGGTTTCATCCGGTCTGATCCGGTTTGAGCCGGTTTGAGACGGTTTGATCCGGTTTCAGCCGGTTTCAACCGGTTTCAGCTGGTTTGATCCCGTTCCATCCGGTTTGATCCGGTCTGAACCGGTTTGATCCGGTTTGAACCAGTTTGAGCCTGTTTCATCCGGTTCCATCCGGTTTGATCCGGTCTGAACCGGTTTGATCCGGTTTGAACCAGTTTGAGCCGGTTTGATCCGGTTCCATCCGGTTTCATCCGGTCTGAACCGGTTTGATCCGGTCTGAACCAGTTTCATCCGGTCAGATCCGGTTTGAACCGGTTTGAGCCGGTTTGATCCGGTTTCAGCCGGTTTGAGCCGGTTTCAGCTGGTTTGATCCGGTTCCATCCGGTTTGATCCGGTCTGAACCGGTTTGATCCGGTTTGAACCAGTTTGAGCCAGTTTCATCCGGTTCTATCCGGTTTGATCCGGTCTGAACCGGTTTGATCCGGTTTGAACCAGTTTGAGCCGGTTTGATCCGGTTTCAGCCGGTTTGAACCGGTTTCAGCTGGTTTGATCCGGTTCCATCCGGTTTGATCCGGTCTGAACCGGTTTCATCCGGTCTGCTCCGGTTTGAACCGGTTTGAGCCGGTTTGATCCGGTTTCAGCCGGTTTCAACCGGTTTCAGCTGGTTTGATCCGGTTCCATCCGGTTTCATCCGGTCTGAACCGGTTTGATCCGGTCTGAACCAGTTTCATCCGGTCTGATCCGGTTTGAACCGGTTTGAGCCGGTTTGATCCGGTTTCAGCCGGTTTCAACCGGTTTCAGCTGGTTTGATCCGGTTCCATCCGGTTTGATCTGGTCTGAACCGGTTTGATCCGGTTTGAACCAGTTTGAGCCGGTTTGATCCGGTTTCAGCCGGTATGAACCGGTTTCAGCTGGTTTGATCCGGTTCCATCCGGTTTGATCCGGTCTGAACCGGTTTGATCCGGTTTGAACCAGTTTGAGCCAGTTTCATCCGGTTCCATCCGGTTTGATCCGGTCTGAACCGGTTTCATCCGGTCTGATCCGGTTTGAACCTGTTTGAGCCGGTTTGATCCGGTTTCAGCCGGTTTGAACCGGTTTCAGCTGGTTTGATCCGGTCTGAACCGGTTTGATCCGGTCTGAACCGGTTTCATCCGGTCTGATCCGGTTTAAACCGGTTTGAGCCGGTTTGATCCGGTTTCAGCCGGTTTCAACCGGTTTCAGCTGGTTTGATCCGGTTCCATCCGGTTTGATCCGGTCTGAACCGGTTCGACCCGGTTTGAACCAGTTTGAGCCGGTTTGATCTGGTTTGATCCAGTTTGAAACGGTTTCAGCTGGTTTGATCCGGTTCCATCCGGTTTGATCCGGTCTGAACCGGTTTCATCCGGTCTGATCCGGTTTGAACCGGTTTGAGCCGGTTTGATCCGGTTTCAGCCGGTTTCAACCGGTTTCAGCTGGTTTGATCCGTTTCCATCCGGTTTGATCCGGTCTGAACCGGTTTGATCCGGTTTGAACCAGTTTGAGCCAGTTTCATCCGGTTCCATCCAGTTTGATCCGGTCTGAACCGGTTTCTTCCGGTCTGATCCGGTTTCATCCAGTCAAAACCGGTTTGATCCGGTCAAAACCATTTGGAACCGTTCGATCCAGTTTGATCCGTTCTGATCTGATCTGGTTTGATCCGGTCAAAACCGGTTTGAACCTGTCTGATCCGGTTTCATCCGGTGTGGTCCGGTTCGATCCGGTTTGATCCAGTCTGATCCGGTCAAAATCGGTTTGATCCGGTCAAAACCGGATCCATCCGGTCTTATCTGGTTTGTTCTGGTCAAAACTGGTTCGACACAGCCGCCACCACCTGCCCACCGCCCTGGCTTCTGGGAGCCCCATCGCCGGGGGGTCAGGCACCCCCCAAGATCGGGCTCCCAGCCGCCTACCCCGGCCCGGCCCCCTGGCTTCTGGGAGCCCCATCGCCTAGGCACCCCCCGCGATCGGGCTCCCAGCCGCCACCACCGGCCAGCCTCCCTGGCTTCTGGGAGCCCCATCCTCAGGGGTGCAGGCACCCCCCTTGATCGGGCTCCCAGCTGCCACCCCCGTCCCGCCCCCCTGGCTTCTGGGAGCCTTGTGGACTCACAGCCTCTTTCTGATATTGTGAGTAATATCATCTCCCCATCTGAAAATTTTCATCTCCTTCTCAGACGATTGTACACCCCCAGTGTGCACATACTCAGAGGGAGTAACCCCCTCTGTATTAGGAGTCATATCAGCCTTTTCCTCCCTGAATATTCAGAACAGTATCCCAGGGTTGTTTCTACTTCCAGTGGTACTGATTGTCATATCCTCCTCTCCCAAGCAGAAGTTCGAAACACTATTACGGGGGGTGTACACCGTCTGTGATATAGAAATTAACATCGTCCTCTCCCCGGTGGATATCAGGAACAAGTCTATTAATCATTAATATTAGTAATTATATTAATATTAATAATAATTATTGATATTAATGATCACAATAAAGAGAGTAAAAATTAATACTGGTTTAAAATGTTAATGATTTGTAACAATAATTATTAGTAATATCACTATTAATAATAATATAACGATATTAGCAATTAATGTGACTTAAATCAATACCCAGTGATGCTGGGAATCAAATAATAATTAGTTTTAGGAACTAATAATATTATTTGATGACATTAATATTAATAATTAATTGAAAGCAGGCATAATCATCTATTGAAAATCATTATCCATAATTAATAATGGTATCTTATGAATTTTTAGTATCATTGATAATTATTAAAATCGATCATTGATGATTAATAATCATATTATTATTCCTCATTCCACAGGAAATGTAAACCTACTTGTGATGCTGTTCTTAATATCCAGGGACGGAAAGCAGGATTTTAGTTTTTTTTTTTTTTTTTTTGAGATGGAGTCTCGCTCTGTCGGCCAGGCTGGAGTGCAGTGGCCGGATCTCAGCTCACTGCAAGCTCCGCCTCCCGGGTTCACGCCATTGTCCTGCCTCAGCAGCCTCCCGAGTAGCTGGGACTACAGGCGCCCGCCACCTCGCCCGGCTATTTTTTTGTATTTTTTAGTAAAGACGGGGTTTCCCCATATTAGCCAGGATGGTCTCGATCTCCTGACCTCGTGATCCGCCTGTCTCGGCCTCCCAAAGTGCTGGGATTACAGGCTTGAGCCACCGTGCCCGGCCGGATTTTAGTTTTAATATCACAGTAGGTGTACGCTCACCACGTGATGCTGATCCGAATATAAAGCGGGGTAGAGTATCACATGACTCCAAACATAGCAATGAATGGATAGCTACCCGGTAATATTGCTCCTAATATTCCCGGAAGAAGCCTATGCTATTAGTCCGAATATGGCACTGAGGGTACAGCTCTTCTGAGATAGTGTTCCTAGTATGCGGAGGGGTAGAGGATGATAATAATTCGCAGGCTGTGTGCTCCCGCCCAGTGATATTGTAATTACTATCCTGGGAGGGAGAGGATGATATTGCACTCTGTACAGCAGGAGGCGTACACCCAGTCTGGGATATTGTTCCTAATATCCATGGAGGGGACAGGCTGATATTACTCGCAATGTGGCACAGGGTGGACATTCACCCTGTTTCATCCTTCTCAATATTCCAAGGCCGAGAGACTGATATTAATCTCAGTATCACAGACACTGTACAACCCCTTGTGATACTCTTCCAAATATCCAGATCAGGTTCCCAGCAGCCACCCCCAGCCCGCCCCCCCGGCTTCTGGGAGCCCCATTGCCAGGGGTGCAGGTATCCCCCGTGATCGGGCTCCCAGCCGCCACCCCCGGCCCGCCCCCCTGGCTTCTGGGAGCCCCGTCGCTGGGGATGCAGGCACCCCCCGTGATCGGGCTCCCAGCTGCCACCCCCGGCCCGCACTCCTGGCTTCTGGGAGCCCCATCGCTGGGGGTGAATGTCCCCTTTGTCCTTATCAGCATGTAGCTAGCAATATTGTGACATTTTTACTGCAGAGTGAATGATGACTGGGGCATCTTAAGAGGAGTTGTAGGGTGTTTCTTTCTGCATAGGTACCTCTTCTCCCTCCTACCCGCAATTGACAAGTGCCCATCCACTCCAGCATTAGAGATGCTACTAATATGTGAATTTTTGGTGGTCCCTCCAGGTGAGCCTTCCCAGACTTTCCCTTTTCCGGGAGCTCAACCTCCTGTTCATGTCTAGCTGTCTATCTACTCTAACAGAGCCCACTATCCTGTGTCTTTCCCAAAAATAGTGAGGGAACAATGAATTGGAAACCATAGCAAATGATATACATGTAGATGAAAACTTTACAACTTACACAAATAATCACTCAAAATCATCCTTACACTAAAAATGCAATACTATACAATTTCTAGAAGAAACTATAGAAGAAAAGCTATGTGCCTTTGGGTTTGGTAATGAATTTTAACAAATGGCAAAAAAGGTTGATATACCCAGAAGAAATGACAATGTGAATTTCTTAATATTTATAAATATTTAAAGTTTATACTCTGGAAAATACCTTGTGAAGGGAACAAAAAGACATGTCACATATTGAAAGAAAATATTTGCAAAATACAGATCTGAGAAAGACTTTGTATTCAAAATACATACAAAATTCTTAAAACTGAACAATAAGTTAAACAGCCCAATTAAAAATGCACACAGATCTGAACGGACACCTCACCAAAGATGATCTACAGAAGGCAAGTAAACATACCAAAAGATGCTCAACATAGTACATAACTGAAAACCACAATGAGATAGCACAGCTGGTCTATACCTCTTACAACTGCTAAACTCTTTAAAAAATGACAAATTGCTGGAGGAAAAACAAGAACTCTTTTCATTGCTGGTGGGACACTGTGTATAAGACCGAAATATGCCACCCTAAAATATAATGGCAGGAAACCAGAATATGCCACCCAAAAATATGTCCCTTTGGCTTAAGAATTATTCCAAGCTGATTATTTTGAGAAAAAAAAAAAGCCAACGAAGGAAGTTCTGAAAACAGAGTAGAAGTTACCCTTGTGTAAGGAAAATTTACATCTATAAAGGAAATCCCCATTTAAAAGCTACCTCTCTCTCTCAGCACCAAGAAGAGAAAGGTAACTAAATCACTAAAGAGTCTTATCAATAAGGTATACATGTTTTTAAAACTTTTCTGTTTTTCTCATTTTAATCTGTTGTTTGTTACAGAGGGTCCTATCTAAGAATTCCAAAAACACAGAAAATTATTTGTCCTCCCCTATTACAAGTTGGGCAGTTTTTTCCAAAGCTAAACAACTCTCACCTTACAATCCAAAAATCACATTCCTAAGTATTTTGACAACTACTTTGATGTTATTTCTAAATAAAAGCTACCATGCAGTTATTTACAGAAGCTCTATTCATAATGACCAAACGAAAAAAAGAATCAGAAAATCTTATAGTAGATGACTGTGTGGGAATCCACTCAGACATCAAGAGTTCTTATAAAGATTATTTAAACGAAAACATTTGAGATACTGAAGATAAAGGAAGAAATCTTACCAGAACTTACTTTATCCAATTAAAGCAGAGCTCCCAGAAAAATACAGCTGCCATTAACTCCATCCAAGGAGTTTCTTGCAAATTCAGCTGCCATGAAGACAGTGTACTCTTTCCCATTAGCATTGGTAAATGAAAATGAAATCCTAAGCTCTCAACTGACTGAACAGACCAACTCTTGGCTGACGGAACCCCAGAGTAACTTTCAAAACTGAGTTCTCAGCTTGTCCAGGATGGGATGATGGGGGTCAGATACACCGCGTTATTCCCCCTCGTTTGCTAACCATGATGAGGCTTTCTTCCCTAAGGATTAAACAGAAACCAGCCCTTTCAAAGGTGCCACCACTGATATCAACCTCTCCTTTCCTGCCTAATAAGAGACCACCCATGATGGAGAGGTTCTGGCCTGTGTACAGAGGATGCACAGAGCAAGTTTTCATGTCCTCTGCTTCACCTTTTAATGTCAGAGGGCTGAAAACTCTACCCTGGGATCATGCTAACACTGCCATCTTTTGTACATGGGACCCATGAAGAAGCAAGAAACTCAATTGCACAAGCATGCATTTCTCCTTTCATAAATATTCATGACTCCTCCTAGAGTTTATTAAATATATGTTTTTGCCAATTCCACTCAGCATAAATTACTATTTCCTTTACATCTCCCTTGAAGCATCTGTTTCTGGCTTCTGGCTGGAGGCTATGCTTCCCAGTCTGTGAGAAGGACAATCCTGCAGGCTGCAACTCTTTATAGGAAATAAATCTCTCATTGGGTGTGGTGGCTCATGCCTGTGATCCCAGCACTTTGGGAGGCCAAGGCAGGTGGATCACCTGAGGTCAGGCATTTGAGACCAGCCTGGCCAACATGATGAAACCCTGTCTCTACTAAAAATACAAAAAATTAGTCAGGCTTGGTGGTGGGCATCTGTAATCCCAGCTAATTGGGAGGCTGAGGCAGGAGAATCGCTTGAACCCAGAAGGTGGAGGTTGCAGTGAGCCGAGATCGCACCATTGCACTCCAGCCTCGGTAACAAGAGTGAAACTCTAAAAACAAACAAACAAACAAACAAAAAAAAACCATAAAAATAAGAAATGTCTCCTTTCCAAATTTATGAAATTGTCATTTTGTTAATCATTTTGGATGCTGAAGAACTTGTAATCCAATGAGTAGAAATGTTGGTAGCCCATTTATGGCTGTCAACCTGCCAATTCTGAGGAGTTTGTATGATCCTTAATCTGAAAGAATCTCATCCCATTAGGATTCTTGTCTCCTTTTCTGTTGCCTTTGCCCACTGGCTCTGCCAACAGGGGTCTTTCTTTCTCCTTGGCTATCTTTGGATAGGGGGGCTCCATCTTCTGTACCACCTTAAGGAATGCCTTTTGCATGCATGGCTAAGTCATTGAAAAGCCTACAGTTTCAGTAACATTTTGAGTGAGTACTCTGTGAAGCTGGGTTGGAATCTCAGGCGTCTCTGTCTGGAAGGTAACTCTTGGGATACAAGTTTCTTATCCTAGCTTTGGTTTTGAGGCCTCTGTGTTCTCCTCTTGGGTTGGAAGTTAATCCTGGCTTTTTGTTTCATGGTGTCTCTGTGATCTTGATCTTGCTCTTTTCATGGGAACTTCTCAGTTGACTAAATTCTCCCTTCTCAAACCTCTGCTGACTATGTGTTCCACCAATATGGAGCTAATTCTACTTCCTTTCCTGTTTGCATGACTTTACTAAGAATAAGAATTATTTAGAACTTTAATGGCTCCTTTGAGAAAATTTTTATCTTCCAAACTGCCTCCTTTTAGATCTTTCCCTTCCCATTTGAGTCTCTCAACTCCCTACAATCACTGAAACTTTAGGCACCCTGCTCCATGCCTTGGAGGCTCTCAACATGCTCAAGAATCTGCAAAAGCAAACACCTGGGGCTGAAAAATAAAACAGAAAAAAAAATTATTTCTCAGCCTCTGTAAGATTGTATGTCAAAACAAAAGAAAATCTTACATATCTCCAAAATTATTAGCGAGAAAAAAGCTTTAGCCCTCATATGAAGAAGGTAAAAACTTGTTCCATTTTCCAGAAACACAGTTATAATACAAATAAAAAATGGGGCAAAGACAAAAACCAAGTCTTCTGTATAAACTAGTAAATTTTGTATTATTGTAATCACATTAGTCAGGGTTCTCCCGAAAGGCAGAATCAGTGTGATATATGTAGATAGATAGATGAGAGAAGACTCATTAGGGGAATTGGTTCACATAATTATGGAGGCTGAGAAGTTCCACGATAGCCTATCGCCAAGTTGGAGAACTAGGAAAGCGTAGCATGGCTCAGTCCAGGTCAAAAGGACTCAGAATGAGGGAAGCCAATGGTGTAACTCTCATTCTGAGGCCAAAGGCCTGAGACCCTAAAGTTCTGATGTCAAGGGCAGGAGAAGAAGGATGTTTCCATTTCAGAAGGAGATAATTCCCCTTTCCTCTTCCTTTTCGTTCTATCTGTGTTCTCAACCAATTGGATGGTGCCTGTATTCATCCATTTATACACTGCTATGAAGAAATACCCGAGTCTGAGCAATTTATAAAGAACAAAGAGGTTTAATGCGCTGACAGTTCCACATGGCTGGAGGGGCCTCACAACCATGGTGGAAGGGGAAGCAAAGACGTCCTTCTTCACATGGCAGCAACAAGGAGAAGTGCTGAGCCAAATGGGAAAAGCTCCTTATAAAAACATCAGATCATGAGAACTCACTCACTATCATGAGAACAGCATGGCAGTAACCACCACCATGATTCAATCACCTCCAACTGGGTCCCTCCCACGACATGTAGGAATTATAAGAACTACAATTCAAGATGAGATCTGAGTGGGGACACAGCAAAACCATATCTGTGCCCATCTACATTGGGTCAGGGTTATCTCAGTGTCTTCCAGAAATACCCTCACACATATGCCCAGAAATTGTGTTTTACCAGCTGTGTGTCTCTTAATCCAATCAAGTAGATGTCTAAAATTAACCATCAGAATATTTATGCCTGATTCATGGCTGAAATTTCAGGATGAAAGCTATGAAATCTCTATTTGTGTTTGTATGTCTATTAATGTGTGTTATGTATATGTGATATTTTCTTAACTCAGGTTAGCGTTGCAAAATTCATTTATAAAATTCTTTAAAAGTGTTCTATTCTAACTTGGCTTGGAAAAACATAAGCATTTATAAATAAATATTCACCAAACTCCTAGAAATATAGGAACTGGTCAAATGTTTTTTAAGTTAACACGATTTGGATAAAACTTAGTTAAATAAGGTTAATATAATATTTTTGGTGTAATAAAACAACTATGTCTTCAAAGTTACCACTATCGAATATAAAACAAACATAAATTCCTATTCTGCTTGAGTTCTACTCAAATAAGCTAATATTATACTTACTAGAAACGTAAAATCTTAAAGCTTTTAAATTTGATTCTAATTAAGTTGTCATTCTTATGAAAAACATTATTTCTTTTTTATGGTGAAAAGATATACATATATTTAGAGTTAGTCAGTTGGACTCGGTTTAGATGATCCCAATTTTGTTGCAACATCCAAAGCATCATAATCAGGAGCGAGTCGAACATATGCCTTCTTCTCTTTATCAGGTCGAATCAGGATGTTGACTGTGGCCACATCCATGTCCCAGAGCTTCTTCACAGACTGTTTAATCTGGTGCTTGCTGGCTTTAACATCCACAATGAACACAAGTACGTTGTTTTCTTCTATCTTCTTCATGGCCGACTCAGTGGTCAGTGGAAACTTGATGATAGCATAGTGGTCAAGCTTGTTTCTCCTGGGGGTGATCTTCCGAGGATATGTGGGCTGCCTCCGGAGTCGCAGTGTCTTGGGCCACCTCAAGGTGAATGACATGTGGATCTTCTTTTCTGTATGTTGCTGTGGACACCTTTCAACACTGCCTTCTTGGCCTTTAAAGCTTTGGCTTTGGCTTTGGCTTTAGGAGGGGCAGGAACTTCCTTCTTCACTTTCGGTGCCATCTTGTGAAAAGCGAAAAACATTATTTCAAAAATAATTTGTTTATTGTAAATCTGCTTAATAGTAGTTTCCAAAATACTTTTGGTAATTTTTAACCTTAAAGTTAAGCTAAGTAAAAGATTTGCATTAAATATCTAGACCATTTATAAATAAGATACAATACTAAAACATTACTTACTGAACATAAATAATTCAAGTTTATATAATTTTTGCTTCTTATTTTTACAGAGAGACTAAAGATATTTTGGACCATTAATAAACATGTTTTTGTCTACCACAATGAGAAATTGTACGATGAGGAAACTATTCATGTAGATGTTGGGAGATGGTATATGTAGATGTTGTAGATGTTGGGAGATGTAGATGTTGGGAGATGGTATACTCATACATTTTCTAACCTACTATGGAATGCTAATATATGACAGTTTATAACTGTTTACTTGTTAGTTTTCTCTGGAAAATAAAAGATTACTAAGTATTAAAATTATAATCAATATGTGTAAATAAAACTACTAGAAGCAATAGAATAACTAGAAACAACTCTATGCAAAGCATGCAAGAAAAGTAGGGCATGATTCACAAGTAAAGTAGGATGTATTTTTTATAAGGAAAACCTTACAAAAAATACAAATAAAAAGAGATATCTAACCTTCCCTGTGTTATATTTGTATCAGTAAAATGTTGTTTTCAGAAATTATATAAAATTCCTGGAAATTTGTCAATGTCCTCCTTATCCATGCTATGTGCCAGTATAGAGTTATGAGTCATAATTCCAATTATTATTTTAAATGTTGTGCCGGGTGCAGTGGCTTATGCCTGTAATCCCAGCACTTTGGGAGGCCGAGGTGGGTGGATCACAAGGTCAGGAGATCAAGACCATCCTCGCTAACACGGTGAAACCCCATCTCTACTAAAAATACAAAAAATTAGCTGGGCGTGGTGGCAGACACCTGTAGTCACAGCTACTCGGGAGGCTGAGGGAGGAGAATGGCGTGAACCTGGGAGGCGGAGCTTGCAGTGTGCTGAGATCACGCCATTGTACTCAAGCCTGGGTGACAGAGCGAGACTCTGTTTCTAAATAAATAAATAAATAAATGTTGTATGCCACAGAAAAAATCAAATATCCTTGTCAACTGTGGTATAATCACAGACATTTCATACTCTTTGTCATTTAGATATTATTTCTCCCTGATGCTTTCCTGAAAGCTCCTGCGATCAGCTACAGGTCAGAATGTTCATCTCCAATACAGGACTCCCTCTGAGACTCATGGAAAAGAGTATGACAGGTACTCTGGTTAAAGACTTCTGATGATATTGCTTAAATAACTTTAAGACCATACACTTGACTCAGTGAAGATCTCCAGAAGCCTGGTGGAGAAATTGATGGGGTCATGAGACTGCTAACCCAAGATCCAGCAAGACTGGAATTGATTACGTGGCACTGAATGAACTGATGAAAATTGATTATAATTTTATAGCTTTTTAGAGCATTGCTGGTTCTTTAATATTCTAGTTTCTGAATTTAAGAAATCTCTTTCTCTTAATTTAACTGTAACTTACAACAATTTGGTAGATTATACTTTTGTAAACAGAAATGAAGCGTTTACATTTTTTTCCCTGCCTAATCTCTCCAGAATTTTGAAATTCTTACTGAATACTCTTTTTTTCATGATGATATAGTTATTAGCAAAAGTCCAGTAAGAATCTGTTCACCCTATAACAGGACATAATTGGAAAATTTGGTTATATTATCAAGATTTTTACTGGAACATCATATTTTAGAAGTGTACCTAAGATCAGTTACGACCAGCAATTTTAAGGAAATAAGGTTGACTATTATGGAGACAATGCTTACAAAACACTGTGAGAAATGGGAAAGTTCTTCTTCAAAGATTGTAAAAAGTCACAATTTCTTACTATAAGATTGCTATCCACTGTGTGTGTGTGTGTGTGTGTGTGTGTGTGTGTGTGTGTGTGTGTTCCAAATCAGTTGTCCTAGCTTGCTCCGGCATGCCTGGACAGAACTAGACAAGCCCCAGCCCATAGTGTATGCCATTCCTTATTTGGAGATGCTTCCTTAACTATCCCTGGCAACTTCCTTTTCTTTCTTTGTTCTATTCCCCTTACCTAATTGAGAAAGTTTTAAACTAATAGCCAATTGGGTAAAGTGTAAAATGTGAGGTCCTATTCCAGCCAATGGTAACTGGACACAGCAGTAGGGTAGACACATCAGGTTATAAGTAACTCTGTCTCCTTTGTTCGGTGTGCTCTTGTGGCTGGACAGCTATTGAGTAGCACCCTTTCTGCAGAAAGTAAAGCTCGCCTTGCTAAGAGATTATTTGTTCCCATGTTAATTCTTTTTTTTTTTTTTTTTTTTTTAGAACACCAAAAACTTCATTCCCAACAGCACTCTGAGAAAAGTCAGCCTGATACTTACATTACAGGGATCACAGCGTTACAGGTTAGTAAAGAAGGTCATTTCCTGGTAGGCCCAGGAATTTAGGGATATTTGGGGGGACTCAAGAAGAGAGGAATTCACACAAAGCTATAAGGACTGCAGCTGAAATTTGATAGTATGTTCTTAGCTTGGCTTTTAGCCTGAATGAGGCCTTTAAAAGTCAAATCTGAGATTCTGTATGAAAACTTCCAGCAAAGAAACTTTAAAGCACCTATGTGCTCATCTCCTGTTCTTGCTGCACTTACGTAAATAATCAAGCAAAATCTAACAAAACTATACTTGAATTTAAAACAAGAATAGTCTTACTTTGATTATGGTCAAAAATGATGGTTACTACAGAGAATAATTTTATGTTTCAATGGAAAACTATAACTTGGCCGGGCATGGTGGCACATGCCTATAATTCCAGCACTTTGGGAGGCCAGGAGTTCTAGATCAGCCGAGGCAACATGTTGGAAACCCCGTCTCTACCAAAAATATAAAAATTAGATGGGCACGATGATATGTGCCTGTAGTCCCAGCTAATCAGGAGGCTGAGGAGGGAGGATCACTTGCACCAAGGAGGTAGAGGTTACAGTGAGCCGAGATTGTTGCACCTTTGCACTCCAGCCTGGGTGACAGAGCCAGACCCTGTCTTGAAAAATTTTTTTTTTTTTTTTAAGGAAAGCTATAGTTATTGTGGGTTATCAGATTCTAGTCTTGTTTCTTGTTTTGGGGCTATTTTTACCTCTTTGTAAACTGGATCCTGCCATCTGATGAATTTTGTCCCACAATGATACTTGTGGAATAAGAAGCCAAGTATTGTCTCTCCTACTAATATATCTATTGTCAGTTAATTTGAAGGTCTCCAACCCTGGAACAAAGTTAGAAGAGGTAGGTTTTGCTCCCCAAAATGCATAACCAAACTGTGGTACATTCATGCAATGGAATACTATTTAGCCATAGAAAGGAACAAGCTATCAACTCACACAAAGACATGAGTGAATCTTGTATGCACATTGCTAAGTGGAAGAAGACAGTCTGAGGAGAATACACACAGTGTGACCTCATTTAATGAGACACTGCAGAAAGCAAACTACACAGATGGGAAACCATTGGCTCCATGGGGTGGGGGTTTCAAGCATTTCATATGATACTTTAATAGTGGGATACCTACCACAATGCACTGGTCAAAATACGCAGAATTTTACAACCAAATGGGTAAATCAAACTCTATTCAAATTAAACAAAATTACTCAGGATGTGGAGTATCCCAGGACAGAATACATCATGTGAAAAATAATTTAACTATGCTACAAATTACTGTGGTTTGGATGTGGTTTGTCCCTGCAAAAACTCGTGTTGAAATTTGACCCCCAATGTGGTGGTGTGGGGCAGTGGGGCCTAGTGGAAGGTGTTTGGGTCATGGGGACGGATCCCTCATGAATAGATTAATGTTCTCCATGGGGATGAGTGAGTTCTGCTCCCACAGGAATGGATTAATTCCTGCAGGAGTAGGTAGTTAACAAGAGTCTGGGTTCCTTGGCTTCCCTCTTGCTTTCGTTCTTGCTATGTGATCTCTGGTGCACCCCTTGCTCCCCTTCCACTTTCCACCATGAGGTGAAAAAGACTGAGACTCCACCAGATGCAACTGCCCAATCTCAGACATTCCAGCCACCAGTATTGTGAGCCAAAAGGACCTTTTTTATTTATAAATTACCCAGCCTCAGGTATTCTGTTACAGAAGCACAAAACAGACTAAGACACAAATGTAGGAAAAAACTCACTGAAGGTGTAGGGAAAATGGTGTTGACGTAAGTCACTTTGAAAATTAATAGAATCCGTATGCTGAAGGCAAACAAACTATACTTCATCACTGGATTCTATTTTATAAAATTCTTTCCAACAGAAGCAATTGTGAACAATTGTAAAACCACAGTATCTGTATCTGGAATAAAACAATGACTTACATAAGTCGCAGATGGTAGTAACCAGGTTTCTCACTGTTGAAGTGGGAGGTTACAAATTAGCAAGGGGAGAAGGCTAGAATGATTCATGTGCTATTGAACGTAAACTTATGTTTAGTTTAATATAGATACACACAGTTCTACATAGAAAACTTTATAATTAGGTGTGTATAGGTAGGTTACACACACACATATACTTCCTAGCATTGCTAATGAGGAACAAGTGCTCATTCAACAATGTGCTCATTCGGCAGCCAGATGTAAGTTTTCCTACCATTCTGAAAGGAATGAGGCTCTTTGAAGAAATGTCTGATACTAGAACTGGGACAGTAAATATAGGAGTCGGGATAATCTTGAAGTATCAGAAAGTAAGTACTAAAAAAAATTAAAATATATCAAAGAAAAATAATAGCCAATAAAAACAGCTACTGATGGCCAACACAGGAATGAATTGTAGTGTTGAATAATAATTAAAGCTGAAAGTAATTATCTAGGTGTCTGTATTTGTATACACAGGTGAATAAGAAAACAGAGTTGCATAGAAATCTCCTTTGCAAAAGAATTCCAAGTAATTGATGTAGACACTCAGCCATCAATAATGTGGAGCCAACTCCTCACTCCGTAAGTGTGGGCTCTGCACAGTGACTTGCTCCAAAAGAACACATGCAGTATGGGCAAGGAGGAAAAATAACTTCACAGTGGAGAAACCTGACAAACAGTAGCTCTTCCAAATGATTCAAGTGAACATAAAAGGTGACAGTTCACCTTGAGAACATGCAGTGACAATGGGGGACATTCTACAAAATTCCTGACCAATCCTCCTCAGTACTATCAAGGTCATCATGACATGGAAAGCCTGACACACTGTCACAGCCAGGAAGAGCCCACAGGGAAGTGATGACCACATGTCATGCGTGATCCTGGATGGGATCCTGGGTCAGAGTAAGACAGAACCAAGGGCATCCAAATGAAATATGAACTTTAGTTAATAATAGTCTATCAGTATGGGTTCATTAACTATGACAAATTATGTAAGATATTAATAAGCCATGTGAGACACACTGATAGAATATGTTAATAAGAGATGAAACTAGGTTGCAGCTACATGGGAAATCTCTGCATTTTTGGGGGGGCAATTTCTGAGTAAGTAAAAAAAAGATGTAAAATAAAACTTTATTGAAAACAGTTATAATTTTTGAATACTTCTTTGTTTAATTATTTATACCACGAATGACTAGTAATTGACACTGTTAACTAGTCCTGTTTTTTTAAATAAGAGCATTTATGACACAAAAAATTAAACAGTACAGATTGATATATAAATCAAATGCTCTTTACATGTTTTCTGTTAGAGTAGTCACACATATGTGTAAACTTAATTATCATACTTTTTTCTTGTGCTGTAGTTGTGTCCTGGTTCATTCTCTAAAATGCTGTTCGCCTTAGACCGGGAAAAAAAACCTTACAGACTCTGTTTCAATTCATGGCTAAATATTTTCAAAACAGTGACTTTGTAAAAATATGTTCCAATGGAAAATTGATTCATTGTGATGGGATCACTTATTCCAAAGACTTCCTGTCTTCATTTCGTGTCCATGGCTACCTTTTAGCCATAATACAAAAGAATTGCCCATGTGTTTCTTGTTGTTCTGAAGGGTTATAGATATACAGGGGTTGGTTATATTCATGTTTATTTACATATATGTTTAAAATTGTCCATATAAGGGTTTTAAAGATTCCATTGGAAGCCTTATGCTTTAAAATGTACTCAGAATTTGTTTTAACCAGGGATGTTAAGACCTGCAGACATGGAAGTGACTGTCCCATTCAAACTCATAGATCCCTAGAAATAGGAGGCACAGGGACGCCCCAGGCAGAGGCAGGAGAGGGGAAGGCACGGGCAGGATCCTCTGCTGTAGTCTCTGTGGGACAGCAAGGGCAGGTAGGGCAGGCAGGCTTAGGCTGCCCAGCGTTAATAGCTTCAGCAGGCTCTGGGGCATAGGGGCCATTTCTAGTTGTCTAGTACCTCACCCTGTGGTGATTAAGGAAGGGCGGTATTGTCTCCTACAGTATCAGAGCTAGATAAAGTAGGTGGTTAGGAGTATGGGTTCTGAATTGGTAGTTTAATTGGCTGGTCCTGGGAAAGACAATCTTTTCCCAGTATACACTAGATGCTAGAGCGTCAAGAAAACAGAAAATAAGAAAATATAAGTAATGCATTCTGTGTGTACAGATGGAGTCTTCTTTTGCTTCCCCAAAGGAAGAGTCCACAGGAGCCTGGCACTCCTGGACCTGAGGAAACCCTGAAAATGTTGGTATCTGCAGATCCTCTCCAAAAAGAGGTCGCCAATCTCCTAAGACTACAAGCTGATCCCAGCATTCTGGGAGCCAAGAGGGAGAAAGAATCCGCTGATCTCCCTGCTCAGTAAATTGGCTTTCACTAAATACTGTCTTTGCATAAGCAGCATTATCCAGTGTCCTGGAGCTTAGAAAAGTTCTGTTTCAGTATCTGAAGAAAATAAATTGTTTCTTTTTCTGATGTCAGGGAGGAGCATTTGACTGCCAGTGTGGACTGAAGGGTCTTGGGATCAGTCTTCCCAATGTGCTTTGAACCGACCCTCTGTGTCTGCCTCACCATCTCCTCAGCTTACCTAGATACTTGGGAACCCTAACACAAGCCCTTCTAGGAGTCTGTGGTGTGGCTTAGCTGCCTCTGTAGGAATCTCTTGGGGTTAAACATTTTCCACTCTGCTAAGTCAGTGCCATCTGTTCTTTGGCTTCATCTTCAGAAGACCCTGAGCCCTTCCCCACCCTCCTTGCCCCACCCTCCACACCAACTGCGTGGCGCCCTTGAGGCCATAGGGTTGCTACCATAGGATTTTTGTATTGAGTGCTCTCATTCCAAGCAACTGTGAGAGATTTCTATGGCAGGGCCTCCGGGTTCCTGTCAAATTAAATTGTAGTTGAGTGGTGGGTGCTATTTAAGAAGCATCCCCCTTTCTCCTTCCTAACAGAGCCCTGAATTATTCAGTCACGTGGTTTGAAACGTGGGGTGGGTCCCGGTTGACTTAACCAGCACTGTCTCACCCTGTGTCACAGTTACTGGTTCCAAAGTGAGTGTATAACTGAGGCTCATGCCAGGTGCCACACAGCACTCCCTTGGTCCCCCTAATGGACTTTGGGATGGGCGGGGTCTGAGTTGTTCCAATTAGAGTCAAATACAAGTTGCGCTAGGTTGTTAGGAACAAGAGTGTGCTTGTTCATGCTCCCTCTTTGGTGAAGAATGCAACCTCAGAAATTGTTCCTGGAGATTTTGCCACATGCAGAATTATTCTGGCTTCACTGAAGGCAGAGCAGAAAATTGGGAAGAGACTGAGTCCTGGTAGCATACATGAGCTTCTGTGCTCAGATTCACCCTGAAGCCTGGCCTCCTTCTGAACTACCCACCTGAGTCAATAAATTCCCTTGTATTTAAAGTAAAATTGAGCTGGATTTTTAGTTACTTGCACCTGCAGGTGTTCTGTGAAGCTGGTACTGTGAGTTTGCATCTGAGAATATTTACAGTGTTTCTCTCATGGTTGAGTCAATCATTTCAAGGATGCTCTGAGGGTAAAAAGAACGATGAATTGTGAAGCAGTGAATTGTGCTGCCAGGCACAATTCATTGGACAATAGAAAGCCTCATCTCCTGGGCAGTAGAAAGTTTCATTGTACATAAATTACATATCTTGTTTCTGTCTCAACCTCTTATTTTTTCATATGCAAAGGAGGTAAGGAAATCCAAATAAGTACAGCAGCTAATATGCCTCTCAGACATGATCCAAAACAGAATTGAATTATGTAAGCCTTGTTAAAATTCATCATCATCATTCATATTTCTGAATATTTAAATTAGAAATTCTGAAAAAGTAGTTTGTTTCAGAGGTAGTTTGTATGTAGGTAGGTATTTTTTCAAGATCAAAAGTTTATTTTTTATTATCTCATTGAGTTTAATTTACATATAACAAAATTTAGTAATTTTAAGTGTACAAATCAATGCATTTTGACAAATATACATATAGTCATGTACACAACAGTACCATTAAAATACATTTCATTACCCCCAAAATTCTCTTGCATGCTGCTGTAGTCAGTGACCCCTGCCCCACACCACAGCTTCCGGCAGTTGCTTTCTTTCACTCTAGTTTTGTTTGTCTTAGAATATGATACAGGCCACATGCAATGACTCAGGTCTGTAATCCTAGCACTAGATTGAGAAGTGGGGATCACTTGAGCCCAGGAACTTGAGACCAGCCTGGGCAACATGGCAAAACCCCATCTCTTAAAACACACACACACACACACACACACACACACACACACACACACACACAAATTAGCCAGGTGTGGTGGCACACCCCTTTGGTCCCAACCCCTTTGGTCCCAGATACTCAGGAGGCTGAATAATCACCTGAGCCTGGGAAGTCAAGGCTGCGGTGATCTGTGATCATATCACTGCACTCCAGCCTTGGTGACAGAGTGAGATGTTATCTCAAAAAAGAAGTATTTGATATAAATGGAATCATATAGAATATTCTCTTATACCTAGTTTCTTTCAGGTATTCTAATGCCTTTGAGATACGTCCATGTGATTTCCAGTGTATATGTCATTCTTATGTTGGGCAGTAACCGTTGTAGGAATATATTACAGCTTATCTACTCTTCAGTGATAGACTATTTTAAAAATATTTGGCTATTAAGAAGAAAGTTGTTATGAATACTTATATTCAGACCTTTGTGTCAACAGATTTTCACTTCTCTTGGTTGAAAACTTAGGAGGAATTATTATTTTTTTAGGTTATGGATTTTTAAATGATTGTCAGTTGCCAGTTACTTTAAAAAAAAATGTAAGTTCTTAAATTTTAAAGTTTAGGATGCCTGACTACCCTGACAAAAACAAGCAATGGGGAAAGGATTTCCTATTTAATAAATGGTGTTGGGAAAACTGGCTAGCCATATGCAGAAAACTGAAACTAGACCCCTTCCTTACACCTTATACAAAAATTAACTCAAGATGGATTAAAGACTTAAACATAAGACCTAAAACCATAAAAACCCTAGAAGAAAACCTAGGCAATATCATTCAGGACATAGGCATGGCCAAAGACTTCATGACTAAAACGCCAAAAGCAACGACAACAAAAGCCAAAATTTACAAATGGGATCTAATTAAACGAAAGAGCTTGTGCACAGCAAAAGAAACTCTCATCAGAGTGAACAGGCAACCTACAGAATGGGAGAAAATGTTTGCAATCTATCCATCAGACAAAGGGCTAATATCCACAATCTACAAGGAACTTAAACAAATTTACAAGGAGAAAAAAAACCCATCAAGAAGTGGGTGAAGGATATGAACAGACACTTCTCAAAAGAAGACATTTATGTGGCCAAGAAACATATGAACAAAGGCTCATCATTACTGGTCATTAGAGAAATGCAAATCAAAACCACCATGAGATACCAACTCATGTTAGTTAGAATGGCGATCGTTAAAAAGTCAGGAAACAACAGATGCTGGAGAGGATGTGGAGAAATAGGAACACTTTTACACTGTTGGTGAGACTGTAAATTAGTTCAACCATTGTGGAAGACAGTGTGGCAATTCCTCAAGGATCTAGAACCAGAAATACCATTTGCTCCAGCAATCCCATTACTGGGTATATACCCAAAGGGTTATAAATCATTCTACTATAAAGACACATGCACACGTATGTTTACTGCAGCACTATTCACAATAGCAAAGACTGGGAACCAACCCAAATGCCCATCAATGATAGACTGAATAAAGAAAATGTGGCACATATACATCATGGAATACTATGCAGTCATAAAAAAGGATGAGTTCATGTCCTTTGCAGGGACATGATGAAGCTGGAAACCATCATTCTTGGCAAACTAACACAGGAACAGAAAAGCAAACACCGCATGTTCTCACTCATAAGTGGGAGTTGAACAATGAGAACACATGGACACAGGGAGGGGAACATCACACACGGGGGCCTGTTGCAGGGTCGGGGCCTAGGGGAAGGATGGCATTAGAAGAAATACCTAACATAGATGAAAGGTTGACATGTGTAGCAAACCACCATGGCACGTGTATACCTGTGTAACAAACCTGCACGTTCTTCTCATGTATCCCAGAACTTAAAGTATAAAAAAAAAATAAAAGTCACAGGATGTTTATGATAGTATCTATTACACTGATGTTGACATCACACATGGCTGACTATTTGGAGACTCCAAGTGAAATTTCTTGCAGTTCTCAGTGCCAGGAAAATATGTATTTCTGGATAAAAACTCAAAAATTTTAGAAAAACTTCCAAGTTTCATAGTCTAGAGCTCTAACACTGGAATCTTCCAAATTTAAGGATTAATGATTTACCTAAATCTAAAAATAGTAGGTTGCAGATGTATTTAAACAGTGTGCCTAGGTAGTATGCTTATATATTAAGATTAAAATGGTCTTCTAAAGTTTATTAATTCTAATATAACCTTTATTGTTTCATGTACACATATCTTTCTGGTTCCCAGGATAATTTAAACAATTAATTCTAAGCAACTATTAACTTAGTTCTAGATTGGGATATCTATTTATGCATTTGAAGCTTTAGATATGTATTTCAAATCAGAAATGTGTGCTGGTCATGGAAAGTTGTGACTTAGAGCCTCAGGTAAGTTTTTTTTCATGTGAACATACTGCTTCCAATTGTTGTTATGCCCAGAGCAGACAATTAATAAATACCCTTGGAACTGAATGAGTGATTAACTGCAAATATCACAATACATCTTCTTAGCGGGAATGATAATTAGACATATTTAGTCCTTGCTGTAACCTAAGAAAGGAATTCTTTTCATTAAATGTTTAATGTCTCACCCTGTTCATACAGCCGGAGTTACTGATTCAGTTTGATGTGAATTCAGTCTTATAAAAGACCCATCATTAAAACCTGCACTTATGCTTCCTATAGTATTGGAACTTCCAACTTGTATACAAAGTAGATATCCTTCATATTCTTAAAAACCACAAGAAATCTCCCTTTATTCATAATAAACACAGAATTAGGTATTCTATTAAACTGAACAATAGAACTCACTGGGAGTGACCACATAAACTATATCACGAATTGTCAAAGTGTCTGGAAAAGTCAGTGGGCCATTTCGCTCCACGCTGTGCCGTGAGCCAACCAAGAGGGTTGTCAGTGACTCTGCGTGGGTCACCCAGGGCACGTGGTGCTGAGGCTGTCAAAGAGCAAGACGGGGCTGCATCTAAACTCAGGCCTCTGCTAAGTGTCCGAACTCGGGCAAGATGCTAAAGACTTTAGAGACGTTTCCTTTTCTATGATTGGGGTTATAACACTCACCCTGTCAGGTTCTCGTGTGCGTTGACAAGGCCGGCACGTGACACACCAGGGGCAGAGCTGGACGGGAACCTTCTTCCTCAGACATCAGGGTCCTCATGAGCATCAACAAAATAAAGAGAGCAGGAGAGCAGGAGAGCAGGAGAGTGGGGGAGCGGGGGAGCGGGGGAGCGGGGGAGCGGGGGAGCGGGGGAGCAGGGCATCTCCAGCTGTGTCGGGACTGCAGCAGGGACTCAGCAACAATCAGTCTCTTTTTCTTGTTTCATCC
Organism: Macaca nemestrina; assembly: GCF_043159975.1. Lineage (NCBI taxonomy): Eukaryota > Metazoa > Chordata > Mammalia > Primates > Cercopithecidae > Macaca > Macaca nemestrina. Next base: position 21,554 of record NW_027257701.1, on the reverse strand, counting down.
AAATCATATATTTAAAAAATAGGTGGGGTTATCATGGATGTTTATATTGATTCCTGGGATCAGACAAATATACCTTTCCTTGTCATGCTGTTTTCTCTTCCCAGATGGTTTGAAGAGCTTCGTTTTGGACTTGATATTCCTGGAGTGCATTTCTTTTTCTAATTAGTTCAGTCTTGACCCTGAGCCATCACCCCTCCAGAGTAGCAGGATATTCCACTCCACCATTGTTGGGGTGCCACAATTTCACTACTAATCAAAGGCTCCTTGGTTACTGAAAAATGAAAGACGTACCTCTAATAATCAGTCTAGATTGTCACTGCTCACTTCCTCATTTTCCAATTCCACAGGGGCCCCCCAAAGCCCGGAAGGTCTCATTTCAGACGTCTTATAGACCATGGGAACCAGGAAACACTGGGAACCCTAGGGCCAGCACCCACCTCATTTGCACCCTGTCTCTGTTTCCATCACCCTCTAGATATTGCCACAGAGCAGTGTTGGGACCCACTGGAGATCTGACTGCTCCCAGTCTGGGAAACTGCCTTCTCTCCCTCCACTGATATCGTATTTCTACTTTCCACCCCACAGAAATCCTTGAACTAATCACAAAGGGGATTGGTAGTTACCTGGTGTGAAGCAGAGCTGAGCCAAAGGATGAAGCAATATTGCAATGGACTCTGTCATTGATATCACTAGTTCGCAAATCTGTTACCACTATGGTCAAATTTTTATATTCACTTTAAAATTATAACTCATTCTGCTCATTGTATTCAAGGCAACATCTACCCTAAAATATACTCAGGCATTAATTTACGCTCTTCTGTTTACAAATGAGAATTCATAAGCAAATTGAGGTAGCAATAACATTTTTTTAAACTGAAGGCAAAACAGAAGACATATACACATACGTCAGTGAAACAAAACAAAGAGCCCAGAAACAGACTGAAATACAGCCAGCTGATCTCTGACAAAGGAGCAAAGGCAATTCAATGGAGAGAGGAGAGTCTTTTTAACAAATGATGCTGGAACAAATGGACATCCATGTGCAAAAAAAAAAAAAAAAAAAAAGAATCTATAAACAGACCTTACACCTTTTACAAAAGTTGATGCAAAGTAGATATTAGATCAATATATGAAATGCAAAATTTTCAAACTCCTAGAAGATAACATAAGGAAAAACTCTAGATAACCTCGGATTTGGTAATTCTTTTAGATACAACACCAAAAGCATTATTCACGAAGAAAAATATTGGGAACTTGAACTTTAACATAAAAAAACTTTAGTTTTGTGAAAGATACTGTTAAGAGAATAAAAAGACAAACCAGAGACTGTGAGAAAATATTTGCAAACTATATCTAAGGATTCATATCTGAAATATGCAAAGAACTCTTAAAACTCAATAAGAAAACAAACAACCCAATTAAAAATGGGTAAAAGCTGAACATTTATGCAGATGGAAATTAAGTATATGAAAAGATGCTCTGTATAATGTCTTATTAGGAATTGCCAATTAAGACGACAGTAAGATACCACTACATACCTATTAGAATGGCCAAAATCCACAAGACCAAAAACAGCAAATGCTGGTGAGGATGTGGAGCAAAAGAAACTCGCATTCATTGCTGTAGGCATTATGTGACATTTTGGAAAAGGGAAAATTACATAGATAGCAAAATGATCAGTGGTTGACAGGGGTTGGGGAGAGGAAAGGATGGATGGGCAGAGAGCCTTGGCTGTTTAGGGCAGTGAGACCACTGTGTGCGATTTCACAATGGTGGACCCACGACAGTGTGCAGATGCCCACACCCATTGAATGCAGACCACAAAAAGGTATTAATTACATAAGCCATAAACTTTCATAATGAAATAAATGTTTTTTAAAAGAAGATAGTGTTGTTCAGTTACTGTCTACTTTCTGAAATGGAGATGGTGGAGCGCTTCCATGGTTGTGAGGATAAAAATAGATTAGAGAATGTAATAACTAAAATAGGTGTATAAACATTGTTAAACTATTTTATTCTCATTTTAAAAACATGCCTTAAATATATTTGTTATGCTTTACAATTGAGCAAGTAGTGCAAACACATTAATATAATTCTCCTCTAGCTCCACTGAGAAGCCAGGACTGCAGGGCTTCAGTGCAGGACTGCACAGCTCCACCTGCACCTGCCAAATGCAACAACCTCTTTCAGTGTCATTAAAATATTTCAATAGGAGGATTGAGTTTAGATCCAACCTGTGTTTTCTCCCCTGGAAAACAAAGGTTTTTTTGAAACAAAGAAGGTCTTTACCGTCTTCATCCGAAATGCTGAGGCATCTGCAATGTCTGCTGTAAGTGACACCAGGCTCTCCTCTGAAATCTAGCAATGGGAAAATAGACTGTAGATTCTGCTTTCAGAAAGGTGGGAATCAGAACTAAGTCAAAATGCCATGTCCTCATTCATAAACATCTTATTTTACAAATTCCACAGGTTTAGTTATTTTGGGATTAATATGGGCCTATATTAAAGTGCATTTATTAATTTAGCATGAATTGTTCAAATGCATTCTGGATCCTGAGCTGACATCCAGCAATGCTGAGTGTGTGCCTGTGTGAGTCACCAGCAATGAAGAGCCTCAGGTTATTGTATTTATAAAATGAAGGGGTTTAGGCTTGCTCTGATTTTTTAAAAACCATTTTTAACAGTAAAAACTGTTTTTCTTGCTATATAAAAATGTACAAGAAAAACTCAAACATTACAAATGATAAATTATAATTTTATTAATATAAATATTTTTGTGAGCTCAATTTATATGACTTAGTTATTATAAAAGAAATGAGCAAGGCCAGGCGCGGTGGCTCAAGCCTGTAATCCTAGCACTTTGGGAGGCCAAGACGGGCGGATCACGAGGTCAGGAGATCGAGACCATCCTGGCTAACACGGTGAAACCCCGTCTCTACTAAAAAAATACAAAAAAACCAGCCGGACGAGGTGGCGGGCGCCTGTAGTCCCAGCTACTCGGGAGGCTGAGGTAGGGGAATGGCGTGAACCCGGGAGGTCCAGAAACACCGTTTTTACATTGCCATAGCTAATGTTAACATCTCCTAGAATAAAGGGGGGAGTCACCACCAAGGGTCAGTTCTGGAGTGAGGGCATTATTCTTTTTGCATATAATGCAGTGACTCCACATTGCACCAGTGGCTTGGTCAAAAAAGACAAAATTTCTGGGGAATTAGTGTTGATTATTTTTAGATATCATAATCTTGGCTTTATGGACACCTTATATTAAACAGATCTCACTTGCCAAATACCACAGGATGCAGGCCAACAGACAGGCTCCGAGGGCTCTTGTGAGCTGGAACTGCCATATAAGCAGAACCACAAGAGAGATGGAACACTGCCCATATCCAACACAGCATAGCCACCCTGAAAGCCTCACCCTTTCTTTTAGAAATGTGTTTAGATTTTATACACTTTTGCTAGATTTTGTTATGTAAGATTTATGTATTGAAAGGTCTTAAAGATTTTTAAATGTTGAGTAAAATGTTCACGAGTATAGTTTATATATATAGATGTATATGAAACAAACCTGTCATATAATTTATTTTCTTTAAAAACAAGGCACTGGCTGGGTACAGTGGCTCACGCCTGTAATCCCAGCACTTTGGGAGGCTGGGACGGGCAAATCACGAGGTCAGGAGTTTGAGACCAACCTGGCCAACATGGTGAAACTTGGTCTCTACTAAAAATACAAAAAATTAGCTGGGCATAGTGGCAGGCACCTGTAATTTCAGTTACTTTGGAGGCTAAGGCAGGAGAATCACTTGAACTCGGGAGGTGGAGGCAGCAGTGAGCCAAGATCATGCCACAGCACTTCAGCCTGGGTGACAGAGTGAGACTCCATCTCAAAACAAAAAACAAAAAACAAGACCCTTATACAAATTACCCTTGGAACTTTTATTTAGAATTTAAGGTTATTTGGGGTTTAGTGTCATGTAAACAAAATTCTCCAATTGCTAGGGTCCTCTTGGGGTGCTGCATTCCTGTAAGACATGATCATGCCAGAAAAACAGACCCTTCTCCATCTAGGAACTCAAATGCCAAGGGTGATGCCAGATCAACTTTCATTACTGTGTCATATATTCCTAAATTCAGTGTATCATAGAAAAACAGACATACCCTTAACAGTTTAACCTGACAAGTTCTGAAATACTTCCGTTGCAATAAAAGTTGTGAAAAGGCTATCTTGCTAGAGATCTCTGACTCAGAGAAGAAAGTGAAGGCTGGGCACGGTGGCTCATGCCTGTAATCCCAGCACTTTGGGAGGCGGAGGCAGGTGGATTACTTGATGTCAGGAGTTCGAGAGAAACCTGGGAAACATGGTGAAACCCTGTCGCTACCAAAAATAAAAAAATTAGCTGGGCATGGTGGTGGGTGCCTATAACCCCAGCTACTCAGGAGGCTGAGGCAAGAGAACGGCTTGAACCCTAACCCGAACACGAACCCTAACCCTAAACCTAACCCAAAACAGAACCCGAACCCTAACTCGAATCTTAATCCTAACATGGAACCAAACCCTAACCCTAACCCAACCCCAACCCTAACCCCTAACCCGACCCCGACTCCGAAACTGACCCTGACCCTAACCCCTAACCTCTAACCCTCTAACCCTCACCCTCACCCTCGCCCTCGCCCTAGCCCTAAAACCCTAACCCTAAAATCCTAACCCTAACCCTTGGGTGGAGAGAACCTCTGCGCGCAGGATTCAGAGGGGATTTCGGTTTCCCGTTTTCCACACTGAACCATTCTAAGTAGTCTCTGACCTTCGTTATTCAGGGCTAGAAACAGAAAGTATTTTATTCACTGTGGATGCGGCCCCGAGTTGTCCCAAAGCGAGGCGGTGCCGCCAACGTCTGTGCTGAGCACAACGCAGCTCCGCCCTCGCGGTGCCCCCACGCCAGGGTCTGGGCAGGGTAGAACGCTGTTCTATCTTCACGGTACCCCCGAGGTCTGTGCAGAGGAGAACACAGCTCCGCCCTCGCGATGCTCTCAGTGTCTGGGCTGAGGAGAATTCAGCTCCGCCCTCACAAACGTACAGCACCGGCGCTGGCGCAGAGTCGCACGCCAGGCGCGGGCGCAGGCCGACGCAGGCGCAGAGTCAGAGGCAGGCAAGGCGCAGGCACAGAGTCGCACGCCAGGCGCGGCGCAGGCTGGCGCAGGCGCAGAGTCGCAGGCTGGCGCGGCGCAGGCCCAGAGTCGCGCGCCAGGCGCGGCGCAGGCCGGCGCAGAGTCGCAGGCCAGCGCGGCGCAAGGGCAGAGTCGCACGCCTGCGCGGTGTGGGGGTGGGGGGAGGGTCGCGGCGCAGGCGCAGAGACGCATGCTGCGAGGGGAGCGGCGGAGACGGGCGAAACATCAGTAATCTGAAAAGCCGGGCTCCGGTGACCTCTGCTTGCAGCCGCGCACTACAGGGCCCCCTTACTCACAGTGCTGTGCCAGTGCGCCCCTTGCTGGCGACTACAGCAACTGCAGGGCCCTCTTTCTTGCAGTGGTGGCCAGCGCCCCCTGCTGGCGCCGGGGCACTGCAGGGCCCTCTTGCTCGCAGTATAGTGATGGCACGCCACCTACTGGCAGTTGGGGACGTTGCAGGGCTCTCTTGCTCACAGTGTAGTGGCAGCACTCCCGATGCTGGCAGCTAGGGACACTGCCCGGCCCTCTTGCTCCAAGTGAAGTGGCGGCTGGCTCCCCAGCTGGCAGCTGGGGACACTGCCGGGCCCTCTTGCTTGCCTTGTAGTGGGGGCACGCCCCCTTCTGGCCGCTGGGGGTACTACAGGATCCTCTTGCTCAGTGTGGTGGCAGCACGCCCCCTGCTGCCAACCAGGACGCTGCAGGGTCCTCTTGCTCATAGTGTGGTGTCCGTGCGCCACCTGCTGGCAGCTAAGTACACTGCAGGATCCACTTGCTCACAATGTAGTCGTCGTACGCCCCCTGCTGGCAGCTGGGGGCGCTGCCGGGCCCTCTTGCTGGCAGTGTCGTCGCAGCACAACACCTGCAGGCAGATGGGGACTATGCAGGGCCCTCTTGCTCCAGGTGTGATGGCTGGCGCCCCCTACTGGCCACCTTCTGCACCACTTAACGTTGGAGCGCCAGTTATTAAGCGCCATCAGTTCTGGAAATTCAAACTGAAACGGAGCTATTACTGGGGAGAGCTGATGTCCCGGTTCTTGTCTAACTTGGAAGAAGTATTTTCACCAAGAGGCAGTACAAAGATGGCAGATAACTTCACTGAAAAAAATACAGTGTGAAGAGCTTATTGTAGAAAAATAGGAAGGAGTAGGCTGATCGTGCAGGAAAGCAGCCTAAGAGTCCTGTGCAGGGAATTTTATTTTGGACTTCTTCACATTCCTGCCTCTGTCTCAAGTCTCCACCTGTTTTCTTTGTCTGGTTTTCCTGCTACTGCCTTAGGTCCCCAACTTGCCCCACTTAGGCTTGTGGGACCTCCTCACTGTTGGTTGAGGCACATGTGTGGTGATCAATCCGAACTCACTCTGGCACCAGGCTCCTTCCCGCCATCCCAGGCAGGCTGACAGCAGTCACATTTGCATCTACTGTGCCTATCTCTTTTGAATGTCCTTCTCTGCCCTAATCTGTACTTATGGTGCCAGGTTTCTTTTAAGAATGTCCCCTTTGTCCTTATCAGCATGTAGCCAGCAGTATTGTGACATTATTACTGCAGAGTGAATGATGACTGGGGCATCTTAAGAGGAGTTGTAGGGTGTTTCTTTATGCATAGGTACCTCTTCTCCCTCCAACCCACAATTGACAAGTGCCCATCCACTCCAGCATTAGAGATGCCACTAATATGTGAATTTTCGGTGGTCCCTCTAGGTGAGCCTTCCCAGACTTTCCCTATTCCAGGAGCTCCCCCTCCTGTTCATGTCTAGCTATCTATGTGCTCTAACAGAGCCCACTATCCTGTGTCTTTCCCAAAAATAGTGAGGGAAAGATTAATGGGAAACCATAGGAAATGATATGCATGTAGATGAAAACTTTACAACTTACACAAATAATCACTCAAAATCATCCTTATACTAAAAATGCAAAACTATACAATATCTAGAAGAAACTATGGAAGAAAAGCTATGTGCCTTTGGATTTGGTAATGAATTTTAACAAATGACACAAAAGGTTTATATACACAGAAGAAATGACAATGTGGATTTATTAATATTTAAAGTTTATACTCTGGGAAAGACCTTGTTAAGGGAACAAAAAGACAAGCCACATATTGAAAAAAAAATTTGCAAAATACAGATCTGAGAAAGAATTTGTATTCAAAATACATACAAAATTCTTAAAACTAAACAGTAAGTTAAACAGCCCAATTAAAAATGCACACAGATCTGGACACCTCACCAAAGACGATCTACAGATGGTAAGTAAACATACAAAAAGATGCTCAACATAGTAGATAACTGAAAACCACAATGAGATAGCACAGTTGGTCTGTATCTGTTATAACTGCTAAACTCTAAAAAAATGACAAATTGCTGGAGGAAAAACAAGAACTCTTTTCATTGCTGGTAGAAGACAGTGTGTAAGACCAGAATATGCCACCCCAAAATATGTCCCTTTTGGCATAAGAATTATTCTGAGCTGATTACTTTGAAAAAATGCTAAAAAAGGAAGTTCTGAAAACAGAGAAGTTACCCTTGTGTAAGGAAAATTTACATCTATAAAGGAAATCCCCGTTTAAAAGATCTCTCTCTCTCTCTCTCTCTCAGCAATAACCAAGAAGAGGATAACTAAATCATTAAAAGAGTCTTATCAACAGAGAACGCATGGAGTTAAGTCTGTATAAGAAAACTTACCCTTGTCTACTGTGCTTTTGCTTGCTATGTCCCCACTACTGAGCCTCAAATCTTCTTTCTTTAAGTTGAAGATAGCATTTACACTTGAATTGAAAGCCACCTACTGGGGATTTACTCATTTTTCCCTAAGTATCTCCCATGTATCCATAAGGTATACATGTTTTTAAACTCCTCTACTTTTTTCTCATTTTAATCTGTAATTTGTTACAGAGGGTCCCATCTAAGAATTCCGTAAAGGTAGAGAGAAAATTATTTTTCCTCCCCTATTACTAGTTGGGCAGTTTTTCCCAAAGCTAAACAAGTCTCACCTTACAATCCAAAAATCATATTCGTAAGTATTTTGACCGCTACTTTGATATTATTTCCAAACAAAAGCTACCATGCAATTATGTACAGAAGCCCTATTCATAATGACCAAAGGAAAAAAAGGAATCAGAAAGTCTTACAACAGATGACTGTGTGGGAACCCACTCAGACATCAAGAGTTGTTATAGGGGCCAGGCACGGTGGCTCGCTTTTGTAATCCCAGCACTTTGGGAGGCTGAGGCAGGTGGATCACAAGGTCAGGAGATCAAGACCATACTGGCTAACACTGTGGAACCCTGTCTCTACTAAAAAAAATACAAAAAAAATTAGCTGGATGTAGTGGTGAGCACCTGTAGCCCCAGTTACTCGGGAGGCTGAGGCAGGAGAATGGCATAAATCTGGGAGGCGGAGCTTGCAGTGAGCCAAGATCGCACCACTGCACTCCAGCCTGGGTGACAGAGAGAGACTACATCTCAAGGAAAAAAAAAAAACTTGTTTGTTTTATATTTAATAGTGATAACTCTGAAGACATAGTTGTTTTATTACACAAAAAATATTAAATTTATTTTTTTTAAGTTTTATCCAAATCACATTAACCTGAAAAACATTTGGATCAGTTCCTATATTTCTAGGAGTTTGGGAATATTTATTTATAAATGATTTTTTTTTCCAAGCCAAGTTAGAATAGAGCACTTTTAGAGGATTTTATAAATGAAATTTGCAATGCTATCCAGAGTTAAGAAAAATCAAATATACAAAACATACATTAATAGACATACAAACACAAATAGAGATCTCATAGCTTTCATCCTGAAATTTTAGCCACGAATCAGGCATAAATATTCTGATGGTTAATTTTAGATGTCTGCTTCATTGGATTAAGAGACACTAACATAGCTGGTAAAGCACAGTTTCTGGGCATAAGTGTGAGGGTGTTTCTGGAAGACACTGAGATAAGGAAGATCCACTCTGACCCAATGTGGATGGGCACTGATATGGTTTGACTGTGTCCCCACCCAGATCTCATCTTGAATTGTAGCTCCTATAATCCTTACATGTTGTGGGAGGGACCCACTGGGGGACGATTGAATCATGGTGGTGGTTACTGCCATGCTGTTCTTATGATCTGATGGTTTTATAAGGGGCTTTTCCCCTTTGACTTAGCACTTCTTGCTGCTGCCATGTGAAGAAAGACATCTTTGCTTCCCCTTCCGTCATGATTGTGAGGCCCATCCAGCCATGTGGAACTGTCAGCCCATTAAACCTCTTTGTTCTTTATAAATTGCTCAGCCTCAGGTACTTCTTCATAGCAGTACAAAAATGGACTAATAAAGGCACCATCCAATTGCTTGAGAGCCCAGATAGAACAAAAAGGAAGAGGAAAGGTGAATTATCTCCTTCTGAAGCTGAAACATCCTTCTCTTGTCTTTGACATCAGAACTTCAGGGTCTCAGGCCTTTGGCCTCAGAATGAGAGTTACACCATTGGCTGAACTGATTCTGAGCCCTTTGGACATGGACTGAGCAATGCTACCAGCTTTCCTAGTTCCCCAACTTGGAGACAGCCTATTGTGGACTTTCTCAGCCTCAATAATTATGTGAACCAGTTTCCCTAATGAATCTTTTCTCATCAGTCTATCTACATAAATCCGACGGATTGTGCCTTTCTGGGGAACCCTGACTAATGTGATTATAATAATACAAAATTCACCAGCTTATATAGAGGACTTGGGTTTTGTCTTTACCCCATTTTATATTTGTATTATAACTGTGTTTCTGGAAAAAATGGAACAAGTTTTTATCTTCTTCATATGAGGGCTAAAGCTTTTTTCTCACCAATATTTTTGGAGATTTTTACGATTTTCAAGATTTTTCTTTTGACCCTAACCCCTGAACCAAACCCTCACCCCTACTGCTAAACCCTAACCCTAACCCCTACCACTAAACCCTAACCCTAACCCTAAACCTAAACCCTAACCCTAAACCCTAACCCTAACTCTAGCCCTAAACTTAACAGAACCCCAACCCAAACCCTAAATCCAACCCCAAACCCAACCACAACCCTAATGCTAACACTAACCCAACCCCATCTCTAAAACCATAACCCTAAAATCCTAACAACCCTAAGTCTAACAACCCTAGCCCTAACAACACTAACAAACCTAATGTTAGCAACCCTAAACCTAACAACTGTAACCCTGACCCCTGACCGTAACCCTTTGTATAAATATCAAGTGATCTTGAATAGACAAAACACTCCTGAAAACGAAAAGCCCACTTAGTGGCTCACATTTCTCATTGTCAAATATTACTGCAAAGGAATAGTAATCAAGACAACATAATACTGGCATAAGGAGACAAATATAAATCAATGGAACTGAATGTCCAGTCCAGAAATAAAACTATACCTCTACGGCAAACTGAGTTTTGACACGAGCCAAGACCACTAAACTCAACAAACGCTGCTAGCATCTGACTACCTAGAGTCAGAGGTAACAAACTGTACACTTACCTCACAACACAGAAAAAGTAACTAAAAATGGTTCAAAGCCCTACATATAAGAGTTACAAATAGAAACTCTAGAAGAAAACAGGGATATATCTTCATGACCTTGGATTTGGCAAAGGTGTTACAGATCTGAAACCAAAAGCACTAGCCACAAAAGAAATAATTTCCTCAAAATTAACAACTATGCATCAGAAGACATTATCAAGTAAGTTGGCTGTGCACTGTGGTTCACGCCTGCAATCCGAGCACTTTGGGAGGCAGAGGCAGGAGGATCACTTGAGTCCAGGAGTTCAAGACCAGCCAGGATGACAGAGCAAAACCCCATCTCTACTAATAGTACAAAAATTAGCCAGGAATGGTTGCACACAGCTGCAGTCCCAGCTACTAGGGAGACTGAGACGGAAGGACTGCTTGACTCCAGAACGTAGAGGTTGTAATAAGCTGAGATCACACCACTACACTTCAATCTGGGCAACAGTGTAAGACCCTATCTTAAAAAAAAAAAAGAATGGGTATGATGGCTCACGCCTATAATCCCAGCAATTTGGGAGACTGAGGCAGATGGAACACTTGAGGTCAGGAGTTGGAGACCAGCCTGGCCAACATGTCGAAACCTTGTCTCTACTAAAAATACAAAAATTAGGACCGGGAGCGGTGGCTCACGCCTGTAATTCCAGCTCTTCTGGAGGCTGAGGCAGAAGGATTAACTGAGGACGGGAGTTCAAGACCAGCCTGACCAAGAAAAGCAAACCCCATCTCGACTAAAAATACAAAATGAGCTGGGCGTAGTGGCACATGCCTGTAATCCCAGCTACTTGGGAGGCTGAGGCAGAAGAATCATTTGAACCCAGGAGGCGGAGGTTGTGGTGAGCCAAGAGTGCACCACTGCACTCCAGCCTGGGGAACACAGCAAGATTCGGTCTCCAAAAAAAAAAAAAAAAAAAAAAAAAGAAAGTGAAAAGACAACCCACAGAAAACAAGAAAATATCTGCGCATTATATATCCAACAACGGTCTGTTGACTACAGTATATAAAAAATTTGTATAACTCAACCACAAGGACAACCAAATTACAAATGGAGACAGAGTTGAACACACACTTTGCCAAAAAGACATGCAAATGAAAAACAAGCACAAGAAAAGATGATCAATATCATTATCATTATGGCCATCCAAACTGAAACCACAACCAAATACTCTTTCACACACACTAGAAAGGCTACAATCCAACAAATGTAAAGTAACAAGTGTTGGCAAGGTTGGAGAGAAATCAAAACCATTAAATACTATATGTAGAATATAAAATGGTGCAGCCTATTTGTAACATAGTTTGTTATGTCCTCACAAAGTTAAAAACACAATGGGCATGGTGGCTCATGCCTGTAATCTCAGCACTTTGGGAGGCTGAAACAGGCAGATCACTTGAGGACAGGAGTTCAAGACCAGCAGAAGGACATAACAAAACCCCGTCTCTACTAAAAATACAAAAATTAGCCAGGCATGGTGCCACACACCTGTAGTCCCAGCTACTAGGGAGGCTGAGGCGGGAGGACCACTTGAGCCCAGAATGTGGAGGTTGCAGTAAGCCGAGGCAGCACCACTACTCCAGCCTGGGCAACAGCGCAAGACCCTGTCTCAAAAATAAAATAAATAAATAAATAAGTAAATAAATAAATAAATAAAGGCCGGGCATGGTGTCTCAATCCTGTAATCCCAGCACTTTGGGAGGCAGAGGCAGGCGGATCATCTGAGATCATGAGTTTGAGAACAGTATGACCAACATGGAGAAACCCCACCTCCACCAAAAACACAAAAATTAGCCAGGCATGGTGTCCCATGCCTGTAATCGCAGCTACTCGCATGAACCCAGGAGGCAGAGGTTATGATGAGCCAAGAGTGCACTACTGCACTCCAGCCTGGGAAACAGAGCAAGACTTGGTCTCCTAAAAAAAAAAAAAAAAAAAAAAAAAAAAAAAAAAAAGAGGAAGAGAAAAGACAACCCACAGAAAAGAAGAAAATATTTGCCCATTATATGTCCAACAACGGTCTGTTAACTACAATATATATAAAATTTATATAACTCAGCAACAAGAACAACCAAATTACAAATGGAGAAAGAGTTGAACACACACTTTGCCAAAAAGACATGCAAATGGCAAAGAAGCACATGAAAAGATGATCAATATCATTATCATTATGGCCACCCAAACTTGAAACCACAACCAGATATTCCTTCACTCACACTAGAAAGGCTATAATCCAATAAATGTAAAATAACAAGGGTTGGCAAAGTCGGAGAAAAATCACAACCATTAAATACGGTATGCGGAATATAAAATGGTGCAGCCTATTTGTAACAGAGTTTGGTATTTCATCAAAAAGTTAAAAATAGGCCCGGCAAGGTGGCTCATGCCTGTAATCCCAGCACTTTGGGAGGCTGAAGCAGGTGGATCACTTGAGTCCAGGAGTTAAAGTCCAGTCAGGATGACATGGCAAAACCCCGTCTCTACTAATACAAAAATTAGCTGGACATGGTGGCACACAGCTGCAGTCCCAGGTACTAGGGAGGCTGAGGTGGGAGGACTGCTTGAGCCCAGAATGTGGAGGTTGCAGTAAGCTGAGATCGCACCACTACACTCCAGCCTGGGCAACAGTGCAAGACCCTGTCTCAAAAAAAAAAAAAAAAAAAGAAAGGGCCAGGTATGATGGCTCACACCTGTAATCCCAGCACTTTGGGTGGCTAAGGCAGATGGATTACTTGAGGTCAGGAGTTGGAGACCAGTCTGGCCAATATGGTGAAATCTTTTCTCTAGTAAAAATACAAAAATTAGCGCCAGGCTCTGTGGCTCACACCTGTAATCCCAGCACTTTGGGTGGCTAAGGCAGGCGGGGCACTTCAGGTTGGGATTCGAGACTAGCCTGACCAACATGGACTAACCCCATCTCTACTGAAAATACAAAATTGGCTGGGCTTGGTGGTGCATGCCTGTAATCTCAGCTACTCGGGAGGCCTAGGCAGGAGAATCGCTTGAACCTGGGAAGCAGAGGTTACAGTGAGCCAAGATGGCACCATCGCACTCTAGCCTTGGCAACAAAAGCAAAACTCTGCCTCCAAAAAAAAAAAAAAAATATATATATATATATACACACACACACACACACACACACACACACACACACACAAATTAGCCAGTGTGGTGGCACACACCTGTAACCCCAGCTACTCAGGAAGCTGAGGCAGGAGAATTGCTTAAACCCAGGCGACAGAGGTTGCAGTGAGCCGATATCAGGCTACTTCACTCCAGCCTAGGTGACAGAGCAAGACTCGTCTCAAAAAAGAAAATACATGGGAGGAAATGGTATATCCTGAAATGAGGACTTTCATTCTGGACTAGGGTTTCCAACGAAGGTGACAGTTTATCCTTCAGTCTCCACAGGCCAAGAATTTGCCATCCAGCAAGAGGCAACAGAGGAAGCCCCCCAAGTCCCATGCCAGAACTATGACATTATTACATTCCATTTCAATACTTAAATATTAATAATTCATCCGCTTAAATATCTACACTTACTTTACCAATTTTCCATTGTATTGATGAAGAGGTTTCCAAATTTCATATAGGTCGTCATGATGTGGACAGGACTTTTTGATAACTATACCAAATGACTATATAAAATATAAGCGTTAAGGCCAGGTGTGGTGGCTTACGCTTGTAATTCCAGCACTTTGGGAGGCCGAGGCGGGCGGATCACGAGGTCAGGAGATCGAGACCATCCTGGCAAACTTGGTGAAACCCCGTGTCTACTAAAAATACAAAAAAATTAGCCGGACGTGGTGGTGGGCGCCTGTAGTCCCAGCTTCTCGGGAGGCTGAGGCGGAAGAATGGCGTGAACCTGGGAAGTGGCAGAGCTTGCAGTGAGCAGAAATAGTGCCACTGCACTCCAGCCTGGGCAACAGAGTGAGACTCTGTCTCAAAAAAAAAAAAAAAAAAAAAAAAAAAAAAAAAAAAAAGAAAGAAAAAGAAAAGAAAAATATAAGTGTTTAAACGTAAAATACCTTGCAACTGCTAACACAGGGCTAGAGAATATAGCAAGGTAATAGTCTGTCCAGTAAATTCTTCTGAAAAAAAAATTTTTTTTTGAAACAGAGTCTCACTCAGTCAACCAGGCTGTAATGCAGTGCCACGATTTCAGCTCAATACAACCTCCACCTTCCAGGTTCAAGCGATTCTCCTGCCTCAGCCTCCCAAGTAGCCAGGACTACAGGTGTGTGCCACCACACCAGGCTAATTTTTGTATTTTTAGTAGAGACGGGATTTCACCAACTTGTCCAGGCTGGTCTCGAACTCCTGACCTCAGGTGATCCGCCCACCTCAGTCTCCCAAAGTGCTGGGATTACAGGAGTGAGCCACTGCGCCCAGTCTTCTTCTGCAATTTCGACAATCAACTGTGCGATTTGCCTTTCCTTCAGCACCGAGATTTTATTTTTCTTTCCTAATTATTTCAAACATGAATTTTGGTTCCAGGGAACTAGTATTTCCTTAATTTATAAATTGAGGGTGGCTGAGCATGGTGGCTCATGCCTGTAATCCCAGCACTTTAGGAGGCCAAGGCAGGCAGATCACTGGAGGTCAGGAGTTCAAGACCAGCCTTGCCAACATGGTGAAACCCTGTCTCCACTACAAATGCAAAAATTAGCCAGCTGTGGTGGCAGGTGCGTGTAGTCCCAGCTACTAAGGAGACTGAGGCATGAGAATCGCTTGAACCCAGGAGGTGGAGGTTGTGGTGAGCCAAGATCATGCCACTGCACTCCAGCCTGGGTAACACAGGGGGACTCCATCTCCAAAAAAAAAAAAAAAAAAAAAAAAAAAAAAAAAAGAGGGTCATCTCACAGATGATCTAATAAATAATGCTTTCTCTTTAGAAATTCACATTATTAACTTTTCTACTTTTAGATATCGTAACTGCTGTGACTTGAAGGACTTATCTCAACAAAGCCTTAAAAAACTAGGGTGGGCAGTGGGTGAATGGGTTGGGGGAACCCACACAAAATCTCCAAGACACCTGGAAGCCCATGTCCCCATGAGAGGGACTGCAGGCAGCTGTAGCAGACTGGATGGGAGAGGACAGTAGGCAGGAGAACTCAGGGTCTGGAGGCCATGGTTCTAAGGCCAGAGGAAATCATTGACAAACTTAAATCCAGAGCTTGACAGGATGAAATTTGTGATTGTAAATGAATATTTGCCATTACCAAGTGAGATCGCCAGTGGTTAGTTGCTCCTCCGTGTGGGCCACAGTGAGGAGAACGTGGCATCAGGCCAGGGTGTTCCTACCAGGAATGCAGGATCTGCACCTGTTTAGGACGAAACGCTGGGCAGACCCAGCTTAGAGTCATCTCTGCTCTTTACATCTGTCAAGGCTGTGAAAACTGAGAGTCGCCCAGATGCGGTGGTTCACACCTGTAATCCCAGCACTCTGGGATGCTGAGGCGAGTGGATCACCTGAGGTCAGGAGTTAAAGACCAGCCTGGCCAACATGGTGAAATCACATCTTTACTAAAAATACAAAAAATTAGCCGGGCGTGGTGGTAGATGCCTGTAATTACAGCTACTCCAGAAGCTGAGGCAGGAGAATCTCTTGGAACAAGGGAGGCGGAGGTTGCAATGAGCCAAGATGGCACCACTGCATGCCAGCCTGGATGACAGAGTGAGTCTCTGTCTTAAAAAAAAAAAAACAAAAAAAACCCCAGAAAACTGAGTCTCATGAACAGTTCCCGAAAAAGAAATTGGGCCCACATGAAAACACATTTTTCTCCCAGCTGGGGCAGGCAATGAAGTGAAATAGGTCTGCGGACTGGACTTTCACATAGAGACCGTATATTTCCTAATTTGGGGGTTATGTGGGGATCATCTGGAGGACTGTTCCTGCTTTTGGTGAAACACAGGGAGGTATTCTTTGTGAAGCTGCAAATCTGGCACAGCAATAACGACTGGGGAATTGGAGAGAAAAGAGAAGGCATACTAACTGCTGTTGCAAGTTTCCCAGAAGTATAACATTATTGGGAAGTAAACTGCTTCTTAAATCAACTGTGTCAATACCACGTCAGTAAGGCACAGACAACAACATGAAGTTTCATGACAGGCCAAATCTAGCCCAAACCCAGTCCGGCAGAGGTTGTCAACCCAGCGCCCCAGCAAGAGCCAGAGGGTCCCATCCTGGGAGCTGCAGACGCTCTCCTGTGGGCTGCAAAGGCCATGGCCGCATCCTGGACAGGACGTAAGCTCTCAGGGATACATGCATGTTCCTGGGGTTATATGAGTGTGACGGGTGTGGCATTAGTCTGACGGTGTCACGGGCATTCCAGTGGTTACGTGTGTGCTCGGAGGGA
Organism: Macaca nemestrina; assembly: GCF_043159975.1. Lineage (NCBI taxonomy): Eukaryota > Metazoa > Chordata > Mammalia > Primates > Cercopithecidae > Macaca > Macaca nemestrina. Next base: position 4,509 of record NW_027257701.1, on the reverse strand, counting down.
CAGATGCGTGTTCCGGGGGTTATATAAGTGTGACAGGTGTGGCGTTAGGCACACGATTTCATCCCCGCATTCTGGGCGTTACGTGCGCTCTGAGGGACACATCCGCATTCCTAGGGTCGGATCTGGACAGCAGCTGTCACGTTACCCTGACGGTGTGATCTCTGTATACAACGGGTGCTAACACCAGCATCACAGATGGAGTGTTATTAGTACTACGGGGGTTATTATCACTGTGGTGGGTGTTCCAGTTGCTTTCCTGAGGCTACATTTCTGTTCCGAGACCGTGGCTTGGCTCCGTGGCCGCCTCGCCTTGGGTGCAGAGAACGAACCTCAAGTGTGCTGGATTCACAGCGGCTTTTGGTTTCTAATTTTCCACAGGAAGGGTCTCTGCCCCTCAGCTGACAAGGCTGAAAAAGGAAGGATTTTATTCACCACGGACGCGAGCTCGAGGTGTCCCAAAGCGAGGGGCGTATCCCAGTATGTGCTGAGGAGAACGCGACTCCCGCTCTCGCAGGACTCAGGCGAGGAGGTAGCACGCGGCCGCCTCAGGGCTCAGAAAAGCCGGGCTCGCGCGCACTCTGCTGGCGGCCAGGGGCACTGCAGCGCCCTAGAGCTCACTGCGCTGTCGGCAGCCCCGTGCCCGCTGCTACCCATCCCGCTGCACCACTTAAAGACAGCATGGAGTGTTTGGCGCTATCGTTCTAGAAATGCAAACTGACACAGAGCCCACTAGCCCGTGAATTTCTAAAAATGCAGAAGGCACAATTAATTGGAAACCATAGGAAATAAAATCAACATGAATGCACATTTTACAACTTATGCAAAAATTTACTCAACATAGTCCTCAGACTTAAAACGCGAAACTGTCAGAGGCCTCTTAACCACAGTGACTTTATTTTAAAAAAAGGTTTTAAAAAAGTTAAATCTGGGCAGGGCGCAGTGGCTCATATCTGTAATCCCAGCACTCTGGAAGGCCAAGGCGGGCAGATCACTTGAGATCAGGAGTTCAAGACTAGCTTGGGCAAATTGTGAGAACCCTATGTCTACAAAAAACACACAAATTAGCTGGCATGGTGGCACGTACCTGTAGTCCCGGCTACCCGGGAGGCTGAGGCGGGAGGATTGCTTGAGCTCAGGAGTTTGAGGCTGCAGTTAGCCCACCATGATCACACCACTCCACTCCAGCCTAGGCGACAGAGTGAGACCCTGCCTCACACACACACACGTTAAATTTGTTGGATTATATATTTAGGGGGTTGAGTACTTTTGGTTATAAAATTTTTATGGTTGCGGGAACAAGTTAATAAATAAAGACATAAAACTTATAAAAATGTACCAGGACTTTAAGAACAAAAAAGCATTCTTACTTTAAAAATAAGTTTTACTTTAAAGGTAATAATACACTCATAAATTCTTGTTAAAATCCACAGTAACATAGACAAGTAACAATACTAATAGCCTGTCACAAACTGATCACAAGCCTTTATAAAAGACAACACTATTTATAATAACCTATATAAACAAACATTAAGCCCGGGCGCGGTGGCACATGCCTGTTATCCCAGCACTTTGGGAGGCTGAAGCGGGAAGATCACTTGAGACCAGGAGTTCCAGACCAGCCTGACCAACATGTGAAACCCAGTTTCTACCAAAAATACAAAAAATTAGCCGGATGTGTTGGCACGCGCCTGTAATCCCAGCTACTTGGTAGGCTGAGGCAGGAGAAACCTTGAACCAAGGAAGCAGAGGCTGCAGTGAGCCGAGATCATGCCATTGTGACAGGAGTGAAACTCCGCCTCAAAAAATAATTTTTTTAAAACAGGTGCATTCCTCCTCTTGCTTTCTGAGGACGCCCTGCTATGTAGCTGAGTAGTCGCTAATAAACTACCTTAACTTCACTATACTCTGTGATTCGCCATAAATTCTTTCCAATGTGAGATCCAAAAACCCATTCTTGGGGTCTGGGACAAGATCCCTTTTCCGGTGACAAAACTATACAAATTCTAGAATAAAACACAGAAAACTATGTGACCTTGGGTTTGGTCATGAGTTTTAACACATGACACTGTCAGAGGCATTTAACGCCTCCTTTATATGAACTCCAGGGTGGTTTATGTTCCATTGGCTAAGAGAAAGTTTTCTTCCAAAATGTAACATGATTTGAGGTCAAACATTAATATCAAGTAAACTCAAAAGATGGAAAAGATAGCATTAGTTCTGGGAAAACCAGAAGTGTGCCTTTTTTGGAAATAATCATCGGTAGCACAAACTTCAGATTCTGCAAAGGAAATAAAAATGAGTTAACTTACATTTTTCACAAATTAAGATATAAATCAAGATAATGAAATCCAGAAATCCAATCTTACTGCTTTTAATGTTCATTAAAAAAAAAAAAAAGACATCTTTATCAAATAGCCCCAGTAATAGTCACCAAGTCTTTACTACTTAAAAGCAAAATCCACCTATCTCCTGAACAGTATTCACTTTACAAGCCTCATTATACGTACTGGAAACAAGATTCAGAAATAAATATATGCATGTATATATATAAAAATATATTTCAAATAAAAAATACTTTTAGATAGTGGTATTACAATACATTTAGAAATTAATAACGGAAGCAAATTATGGGAGATCATCCACGCCTGTCCCAAAGGTACCGAATTTATAAATCATCTCAGATGCGGTGCAGGACAGGTTGAAAATAGGAACGCAATGAACCCGTGCGGAGCAGCGGCCGGCGCGGTGTCCAGGGCAAGACCCTGCCCGGTCCAGGCCCCTCCGGCCCTGGGCCCGACTGCTACGCCTCTGACTCCACGCTAACGCGGAGCCCGAGCGCGCGTCACAACGTGTGGGGCCGGGGAGGCTGCTACCCAGAGGCGGAGTGCGGGATCGCGAGGGTGCCCACCCGCCTCTCGCTCCCGCCGGCACGTACGGACTCGCGTCCCCGCCGGGCGCCGACTAGGCAGCAGCACCGCCCCCAGCACAAGAGGCTCACGCGCCTCTTACCTAACAGGAAGTTGGAAGCAGCGCGCCCCCACGGTGCACTGAACGCACTCAAACAGAACCGGACGCAGACACACGCTTTCAGCCCAGGGGAAAAACTGGCAGGGTCGGAAAAGCAAGCAGCGCATGCGGGAGCTCAGAATGCGCCCTGCCCCGGCCCGAGACCCCGCCCCGGCCCGGCCCCGCCTTTTTGTCTGCCTCACCCCTCCCCGCCCGGCACGTACTTGCCCCGCCCTTCGCGCGGCGTTTTTTGTTGACCCGGAAACGGATTCTCCGGAGCCAAGGTCCGCTCGGGTGAGTGCCCTCCGCTTTTTGTGGCCAAACCCAGCCACGCAGTCCCCTTCCTGCGCCATCCTCCATACCCGCGGTCTGTGGGTCTCCACGGACGTCACAGGCTCGGCAACAGCCCCACTGTCGGCGGGGAGCCCCGCGACGCCCTGAAATGCTCCGAAGCCTGTCGCTCAGCTGCCAGATCTGCGTCTGTGTCCGGTTCCGTCACTGAGGTCGCCCCGTCCAGCCCTTCTACCCTAGTTCTCTTCACCGTCCGCCCATCCTATCGCGCGCCGCGTCAGGTCCCCATTCGGCACATGGCTTGTCTCCCGTCGTCCCCACCCTTGCCCCTCTTGGCAGCTCAGGGCAGCCCTGGGATTTGGCAGACGCCAGTCCTCCCTGAGATGCCTCCCCATCCTTCCCTCCGCCAGACCCTACGTCTCCGCAAACCCCCCGCTTCGGGGTGACCGCTTCAGACAGGAAGCTGAGTCCGGGCCTGGGGTAAGGGACCTGCCCAATCCTGTGACAGCCCGCGTCCTTCTGACAGTTACCTCCCACTAGCGGTGACCTTCCCGGTGCCCCACTGAGAAGTGGGCTCTTCCTTGGCAGGGGCTTCTTCACTGTATCGCTGTGGATGTCGAGGTGGGGCAGGATCGTGAGGAGAAAACAAGAGAAGAGGGAGGTAGGGCCAGCGAGGGACAAAAAGGGAGGGAAATTTAGATGGGAAGTGGATGGGTGTGAGGAATTTGAACAAACACTGAGAATGAAGGAGAGTGACCTGAGCAAGTAGTAGTAGGGTAAATGGAAATAGACAAAACGGCAATCAGCAGAGATGTGGAGGACAGAATACAATGAGGGGGCCCTGACTGTCAGTAGCAGAGGGGGCAACAGAAGCCTAATTCTCAAATTCCTTAGATGATTTTCTGATTTCCAAATTAGTTTCCCTTTTAAATTTCTTGTATCAGGTTCAGTTTATGAGGCCTCAATACTTTTCAGTCTTTTCTTTCTTTTTTTTTTTGAGACGGAGTCTCGCTCTGCCGCCCAGGCTGGAGTGCAGTGGCCGGATCTCAGCTCACTGCAGGCTCCGCCTCCCGGGTTCACGCAATTCTCCTGCCTCAGCCTCCCCAGTAGCTGGGACTACAGGCGCCCGCCACCTCGCCCAGCTAGTTTTTTTGTATTTTTTAGTAGAGACGGGGTTTCACCGTGTCAGCCAGGATGGTCTCGATCTCCTGA